>NW_017717890.1:0-7489 GCF_001865875.1 Lupinus angustifolius
ATTTCAACGGTTGAATATGTTCTTGACATGCTCATGAACAACATACTTAAATCTCATCACCATCCATTGGTTGAATGTTGAGAGATCAAGGACTGAAAGAAGAAGAAAATGAAGAAGAAAAGATGATGAGAGTAAGTTACTCTCAAATCTTCAAATTGCCAAATTTTTGCAAAGTGTTAGTGCTTGAGGATATATGGGTATTTATAGAGTTGTGGGGTGGGAGAAATCTGATTTTTAAACCCTTTTCCCAAGGAAATCTAGCAAATCCAAGAGGGTGAGTGAATCATGGGTTAAGTTAGTGATTTAGGGGATTTGGTGGTAGTAAATCAACGCATTAATGAGTGAAATCTATAAGATTTAGTAGGTAGATTTTGTCAAGTGACTCCTGCGATGCGACGACTTCGGCGAAACGCGCGCGATTAAAACCATGCTCGATTATTGTCGGCCAATATTCAAGTAGCCAAATATGATCGCCCGATTTTACTTTACGGTTGGAACTTCGAATTTTGGCATTCCGAGTGAAAATATTTTAGTAAATAGTTATGGACCAACTCAGGGTCTATCTCGACTTGAAATGTGATTACAAAGCCAACGGCGCAATCGGAATTTGATTCCGAGTTATGGAACTCAAAAACCACTTTTTGAGCCGTACCTGGTGAAATTCGGCCCCGACAGCGGTCCTAAATCGACTATCTCCGAAAATCATGAAAATTTACCACCAAATTGGAAATATAATTACAAGACTAAAACTCAACTAGCGTTTCGTCTAATTCTTTACCTAAAATTCCCATAAATTCATTTTCTAAAAAATATTAATAAAATCTTCTAATTCAAAATCGTAAAATTCGCGGTGTTACAATTTGCCTTTAGGACATGCTTCGTGAAAGTGCAAGTGTCAAGATAGCACTTAGTTTGCCTATGTTTTGATGAAGACAAAGGATTTAGTGAAAGCTTAAAGATAACTCAACAAATCAACATGTCAAAGATTCAAGAGCTTCATGTCTAAACTAGAGTCTTAGATATGTGTCTTAGTTATTGAGTCTAGGTTAGGTCAACCTAGATGCAAATCTCACAAGCTCTAAAAACTATCATATCATTTACATGAGACATGTCATCTAGTTTATTATATGTTCATGCATTAATCATACATGTTATTTGTGCATTTTAGGCATAACATAATAGTAAAACATGTATAGTTGATAAGCATAACATATAGGTAGTGTAAAATTTAATATCTTAACTAAAAATATGGCAGTTAATCGATTAAGTAAGGCTTTAATCGATTAATGTGAAAAAAGTTTTAATCAGTTTCAACATATAACTGAAAAACAGAATTTAGTTATTCTAAACAGTCCGTTAATCGATTAAAAGGGCACTTAATCGATTAAATAGGCAAAAAACAACTTTTCTATATAAACTGTGATTTTACACCATGCTTCATACATTCATTCATTCATTTTTAGATTTGCTAAGTTGCATATTTTCGTGATCATTGTATGTCATATAGGCAGAGAGAATTGCATGTGAGAATAGTGAGAGATAATATCATGCTTAGGGATTAAAATGTCATCCATTGCATGTGATTAAATGTGTTCATCATTCTATTCTTCTTGCATGATTCTTTCATTTCTTTTAGAGATTTCGCAGGGTAGAAATTACATGTTTCTACATGATTCTGATCATATACATATTCTTGATAATTTGTCTGATTTGTATAGGGTTCATAGTTTGTTCTTAATTGTAATATTTGAGCCATTTTGTGCTTCCTAATACTGTGTTTTTGTGTTGTGACAAGGAAAGTCGTCTCCTGGTGTCTTACCACCAACGAGATACAGAGAGTCTTCACTAAGACTTGGAGGTCTTGAGTTTAGAACATACTCTTGGCTGGGGCTGGATCGTAGGAAAGGTTTTCCTATGCGATTAGTGTAGTCATACCAAGGTACGAGTTCTGGGAATTCAAGAAGGTAGCATCTAAGGTCTTTTAATTGGAAGTGTGTTTGTAATATACATTTGGTTCAGTTTTAGTGAAGAAAATCTCCCGAGTTCGGAAGGGGATGACTGGATGTAGTTTTGCAGTTTTACTTTTTCAAGTTGTTTTAATTGCCTATTTTAGTTGATAATTTGAATATTGTAATTCTCCCATATAAAGATCAATTCTGTTCAAATATATCTGTTGTATCATTTTTGTATAATTGGTGAGTGGTTGTGCAATCAAGCCATTCAGCAACTGTCTACTTTTGTGTGAATTAATCGATTATGGCAGTTCTTTAATCAATTAACTGGGTGATTTTCCAGAATAGGGTTTTGATGCGAATAGCGGTATTTGGGAACCGTGACACCTATTCAAGCTCCCTATAGGTGTATTCTGTCACTGATATCTAACAGAAGTAGCTACAAGGCAGAATCAAGGTCAAGCACACTCATCCCCACAACAACAGCCACCTTATCATCAACATCAGACCTTCACAACGGAGCAGAAACTTGATCGGCTCACTCTTCACATGGAGCATCTACAGCTCCAGAATGATATGTTGATGCAAAGGCAGCTACACCAACAACAAGGTTTGTATGCCGCCAACCAGTTTTACTATCTACACAACCAATTCTGGATGAGCCCTGATGATTTTACCAACAGTTTCCCATGGCCTAGGGTCAGGCTTACCTTTCCGGAAGCGGCATGAGCTTCTAGACCTGTTTAAGATGGAGCTGATGGTAATGCTGAAAATGATGTTGACTTTCTACTCTGATGAGCACTCTTGAGCTCATAACTAAAATTGGTTCCTCTGACTTGTATTGTTGTTTCTGTTTTGTAGTTTAGAATGATGTGTTGGATGTATGTGTAGGATCAATGTGTAGGTTACATGTTTAGGATGTAGGAGTAATTGTCGTATGTACTTTGTGTTGTATTTGTTTGTTGTTTCAAGTTAAGTAACAACTATGTAGGCAATGGAATTGTGTTTGTTGTAGTCCAATTAGGTAGTTGTGCTAGAAACATATGGATCAAAATCTGGAATAAGACTAGGTGATTGAGATTGATTTGGGTTCTGAGTTTAACTACTTTCGGGATGTGGATGTTGATTCAGACACAAACCGAATAGGTTGAATAATGACCAGTTTAGTCAAAGGATAAAAGCCTATAACCGGATGAACTTTGCCTGATTTTTATTGCCATTAAGCATGGAAATGACTAAGGCTTAGTTAAGGATAGTTGAGCTACATCCAGAAAGTCTACCCGGATGAATCATGAACTTGATTTTTGTTAGCCCCTATGAGCTGAAATTTTTGTGTGAAAAATATGCACCTAAGCCACATCGAAATGTATTAATGCCCATACCTTTGGAGAGAGATCATTAGTGCATATAAGTCTTACCGGACAATGTAAATGAAGTTTGTGAATATGAGGGTAGTGGAATAAAAAAGACTCATTCTTCAACCATGTGTTAAATGGTAAAGCATGAAGCAACAGAAAGAAAGAAATAAGTGAAATATAAATCATGCAAGAAAGTAGTGCCTCAAAAGAAAAGAGTAAGTTGAAGAAGGAGAATTAAATGGTTGATAAGAAAATAACATGTTACAAAGAAATTGGAAAGGGAACACAAGAAGGAAAGGTAAGTATGCACTAATGGTCTACCTCCCTTTTTGAATCCTAGAAAAACCAGTATTCTTTATAGCCAGACCTCATTATAACCCAAATGAAGTCCTTAAGATCCATGGTTAAACTTGTGTACATGGCTTGATTGAACTGAAAGGCAAAGTCAAATTGTTCAGGGTCCAACGGATCGTAGGAAAGGTTTTCCTAGGTGATAAGTATGGTCAAACCAAGGTAGGGTTCTGGGAATTCAAGAAGGTAGCGTTCAAGGTCTTGTAATTGGAAGTGTTATGTAATATACATTGGCTTCAATTTTAGTGAAAAAAATCTCCCAAATCAGAGGGGAGGACTGGATGTAGTTTTATAGTGGACCGCAAAACGAACCAGTATAAAAACCTTGTTGACTAATACCTAACAAGTGGTATCAGAGCTAGTACGTCATGCTAGCTTAACCACATACGCGTGATCCTTAAGGGAAAATAAATGGGTTCCACCAACCTTTTTGGCGGTGATGGCGCATCCATTAACCGCCATCCCGTATTCAGTGGCGAAGGATATGCCTACTGGAAAGTCTGCATGAAAATCTTTATAGAGGTCATCGACTCGGATATTTGGGAATCCGTAGTCAACGAGCCCTTCGTTCCACAACATTTAGTGGATGATGAACCGAAAGAAAAACCGAAAAGTCTATGGACCGATGATGAACGTAAAAAGGTTCAATATAACCTACATGCTAAAAACATCATCACATCGGCCCTATCCTATGATGAGTTCTTTCGGGTTTCGCAGTGCCAAAATGCCCAAGAAATGTGGGACACTTTACAAGTGACTCACGAAGGCACTAGCGAAGTCAAGCGTGCCAAGCTGAATGCCTTGACACACGAGTATGGGCTGTTTCGTATGTTACCGAGTGAATCTACCGGTGACACGCAAAAACGATTCACTCATATAGTTAACCATTTAGTTGCTCTAGATAAATATTTTACCAAAGGAGAACTTACTAACAAAGTTTTACGTTGTCTTGACAGGAGATGGCAACCTAAAGTAACAGTTATCATGGAAACCAAGGATCTTGACTTCATGCCTTTGGCGACATTATTTGGAAAGCTTCAAGAGCACGAGATAGAGCTTGGACGCTTGACTATACACGAAGAATCAAATTTCAAAAATAAAAGTATATCTCTCAAAGCAACAACGTCTCAATCTATAGAAGATAAAGAAGAAGTTGAATCTGATTCAGATATGGATGATGAAACTTTGAGCCTTCTCGTACGCAAATTCGGGAAATTCCTAAAGAAATAAGGCTTCAAATGTTTCCATAAGAAAGAAGTGTGTGAGTCAACCAGAAAAGGTAAGGGTAACAAAGAGCGCTTCACTTGCCATGAACGTGGTAAGCCAAGACACATGACGTTTCAATGTCCTACTTACTTCAAGAAGGTTGATTCAGATAAGAGCACTCCTCAGGACTTCAAGTCAAAGAAAGCCTATATATTATGGGACGTACCAGAGGAGGACACGACATCGAGCACCTCAGATGAAGAGGAGACAACCAAGCTATGCTTAATGACCAGAACAGATGATGCTTGTTGCTCAAATTCAAAAGAGGTAAACAAAGAGGTATATTCTAAGACCTCATCTACTTCATCTGATGATTCTCCTCCTTATGAGGATTTTTATAATGCTTATGTCGAATTGCATGATGAATTAAAGAAGTTAGCTAGGATTAGTTCTGATAGAAAAAAGTAATCCTTCTAAATGAACAAAAAATAATTTCATAACAGAAAGAATTAGATGAACTAAAATTAGAAAATGAAACATTAGATCTGATCTATTCTTGTAATGCATGCAATTGCTCTAATGATAATTTATATAAATGAACTATATGTGATTCTTGCGAGAATTTGAAAATTGAAAAATTGAGACTTATGAAAAACTCACAAAACTCATAGAGAGTCAAAACATGTTAGACACTATGCTTAGCCAAACGAGAAATGTTGGTGACCATACCGGACTAGGATATATTCCCCATATGCATAGGAGAAGACCATATAGAGACCTATTAATCGGCCTAATAAGATTTTTTTTAATAAAATGGTTCCTACATGCTTTTATTGTGACACACATGGCCAAACTTCCTACTCTTGTTACATTAGAAAATACGGTATACCTAGTGGCATGTATGTCTGGATGAAAAAGGGAGATGACTCCCTAGTTACTAACAGAAAAGGACCCAATATAACTTGGTTACCTGAAAAAGGCAAGTGATCTATGTTTTGCATGTATGTCTATGAGCACATGGACATCATTAGTATCTTGACAGTGGATGCTCGAGACATATGACGGGTGATAAATCCAAATTCCTAGATCTATCCTTGAAAGAAAAAGGGGTTGTCACGTATGGAGACAACAACAAAGGGAAGATACTTGACACCGGAACGATTGGCAACTCAAATCAGGTAGTGGTCAAGAATGTGCTATATGTTGAAGGCCTGAAACACAATCTCATGAGTATCAGCCAACTATGCGATAAAGGTAACCATGTATCTTTTGATTCTGAGTGTTGTATAATTTGTGACAATATATCTAATCAAGTTAAGTTTGTCGGATATCGTATAAATAATATATATATGGTTAATCTGGAGGTTGTCCCTACTCTATTATCAAAATGTTTTATATCTAAAGAAGATGACGTCTGGCTCTGGCATAGGCGCGTCGCTCATATTCATGTAAAGCATCTAGATAAATTGTCTAAAAATAATTTGGTTGATGGGCTACCAAAACTTGATTTTAAAACTCAAGAAACTTGTGATACTTATAAAAAATGTAAACAAGTTAAAAACTTTTTTGCTAAAAAGAATGTGATATCCACAACAAGACCCTTGGAGTTTCTCCATATGGACTTGTTTGGAGCATCACAGGTTATGAGTTTTGGTGGTAGCTTTTACACTTTAGTAGTCGTTAACGATTTCTCTAGATTCACATGGACACCATTTCTATCGTCCAAGAGCGATGCTTTCAAGTCTTTCAAAAACCTTGTCAAACAAATCCAAAATCAGTTTAACCATAAGATAGTATATATTCGATCCGATCATGGTGGCGAATTTGAAAACCATCAATTTGATAAATTTTGTGATAAATATGGTATTATGCATCAATTTTCGGCCCCTCGTACCCCTCAACAAAATGGAGTTGTTGAGAGGAATAATCGAGTCTTAGAAGAGCTTGCTAGAACCATGCTAAACGAAAGCAAGGTTCCTAAATATTTTGGGGCTGATGCAGTGCATACAACTTGCTATGTGATTAACCGTATACTCTCTAGGCCTACTTTTTCAAAAACTCCTTCAGAACTTTTAAAAGACCGAAAACCTAATATTGTTCATTTTCATGCTTTTGGTTGTAAATGCTCTATATTAAATAATGGAAAGATAGATTTAAGTAAATTTGACTCAAAAGCTGATGAGGGTATATTTTTGGGGTATTCATTGCGTAATAAAGCTTATCGAGTCTTTAATAAATATTCAATGTAAGTAGAAGAGTCTGTGCATGTCCATTTTGACTAATCTTCTCCAAAAGAGAAGAGGAATGTATTTTCTGATGATGTTGCAGGTGCTTTAGAAGAAGCATATTCTAAGGACATGGACCAGGACAAAGAAGAAGTAGAGCAAATTTTCCAAGATGAGCATCAGGACCTGCCAATCGCGTGGAAGACCAAGAAGGATCATCCACTCGACAAAGTGATACGTGATATAACTACGGAAGTGGTAACCCATAGCTCTTTACGCAACTTTTGTAACTTCTTTGCTTTTGTATCTCTAATCGAGCCAAAGACCATCGATGGGGTCATTGAGGATATGCACTGGGGTATAGCTATGCAAGAAGAGCTAAACCAGTTCGAGCATA
>NW_017717891.1:0-3176 GCF_001865875.1 Lupinus angustifolius
TAATCATGTGCTACTAGTTCAAATATATGTTGATGATATAATCTTCGGATCTACTAATGATATTCTATGTAAAGAAATTTCTGAGATGATGCAGGGTGAATTTGAGATGTCAATGATGGGTGAGCTGACCTTCTTTCTTGGGCTACAAATCAAACAAATGGAAAGTGGCATCTTCATTCATCAATCGAAATACTGCAAGGAGTAACTGAAGAAGTTCAACATGGAAAAGTATAAAGAAGCTTCGACACTTATGGCGTTCGCTTGCTATCTAGACAAAGATGAAAAGGGAAAAGCAATCGAGGTAACCAAGTATTGAGGGATTATCGGCTCATTACTATACTTAACTGTGAGTCACCCCAATATTATGTTTAGTGTTTATATGCGTGCTAGATTTCAAGTTTTGCCTAAAGATTCATATTATACTGATGTTAAACGCATCATGAGATATTTAAAAGGAACAATTAATACGGGATTATGGTATCCTAGGGATGCCTGAGTATCCTTGGTAGGATATTCCGATTCCAATTTTGTGTGATGTAAGTTGGATCGGAATAGCACTAGTGGGACTTGTCACTTACTAGGAAGTTCCTTAGTTGCATGGCACAGTAAAAAGCAAGCGTGTGTTGCTTTGTCCACCGCCGAAGTGGAATACATTGTCGCTGATATGTGTTGTTCTCAAATCCTATCGATGAAGCAGCAACTTAAGGACTTTGGACTTAACCAAGAAAAGATTCCTATAAAATGTGATAATACAAGTGCCACAAACCTATCCAAGAATCCCGTTTTGTATTCTAGAACAAATATATAGAAATTAAACATTATTTCTTGAGCGACCACGTACAAAAAGGCGATTGTATGCTTGAATTTGTTGAAACTACTAAGCAATTGGCTGATATTTTCACCAAGCCCCTCTCACGAGATACTTTCTATGTTCTTCAAAGAGAACTTGGAATCCTTGATGAAAATTATCTTGATTAAAATCGTCTAAAACTTTATTGTGTGTTTCGCATGATTAATGTCTTATATGCTTCAAAATGTATATTTTTAGTGAAAGCTTAAAGATAACTCAATAAATCAACATGTCAAAGATTCAAGAGCTTCATGTCTAAACTAGAGTCTTAGATATGTATCTTAGTTATTGAGTCTAGGTTAGATAAAACTAGATGCAAATCTCACAAGTTCTAAAAACTATCATATTATTTACATGAGACATGTCATCTAGTTTATTATATGTTTATGCATTAATCATACGTGTTAATTGTGCATTTTAGGGATAACATAATAGTAAAACGTGTACAGTTAGCATAACATATAGGTAGTTTATCATTTAATATCTTAACTGAACATATGTCAGTTAATCTATTAAGTAAGGCTTTAATCGATTAACGTGAAAACAGTTTTAATCAGTTTCAATAGATAACTGAAAAACAGAATTCAGTTATTCTAAACAACCCGCTAATCGATTAAAAGGGCATTTAATCGATTAATTAGGCATAAAACAGTTTTTCTATATAAACTGTGATTTTACATCATGCTTCATACATTCACTAATTCATTTTTAGAATTGTTAAGTTGCATATTTTTGTGCTCATTGTATGTCATATAGGCAGAGAGAATTGCATGTGAGAATAGTGAGATATAGTATCATGCTTAGGGATTAAAATGTCATCCATTGCATGTGATTAAATGTGTTCAGCATTCTATATTTTCTTGCATGATTCTTTCATTTCTTTTAGAGATTTCTTAGCGTAGAAATTACATGTTCTTCATGATTCTAATCTTATACATATTCATAATAATTTGTGAGATTTGTATAAAGTTTATAGCTTGTTCTTAATTGTAATATTTGAACTATTTTGTGCTTCACATTACTCTGTTTTTGTTGTATTTTTGTAACAAGTCGTCTCTTGGTGTTGTACCATCAACGAGATACAGATAGTCTTCACCAAGACTTGGAGGTCTTGAGTTTAGAACATACTCTTGGCTAGGGCTGGATCGTAGGAGAGGTTTTCCTATGCGATAAGTGTGGTCAAACCAAGGTAGGGGTTCTGGGAATTCAAGTAGGTAGTGTTCAAGGTTTTGTAATTGGAAGTGTGTATGTAATATGCATTGACTTCAGTTTCAGTTTTAGTGAAGAAGTAATTGTTGCAGGCTATTTCTTACCCTTATCTCTTTACTGTTTTAAGTTGTTTTTAATTGCCTATTTTAGCTGATAATTTGAATATAGTAACTCTGACATATAAAGATCATTTCTGTTCAAATATATTTGTTGTATCATTTCTGTATAATCAGTGAGTGGTTGTGCAATCGAGCCATTCAACAACTGTATGTTAAGTGTGATTTAATCGATTAAGGCAGTCCTTTAATCGATTCACTGTGTGATTTTCCAGAATAGGGCTTTGGTGCGAATAGCGAAATTTGGGAATTGCGACACCTATTCAACCCCCCTTTTAGGTGTATTCTGTCACTGATACCTAACACTTCATATTCAATATTTTTATTACTTTTCAAAACAATTTCCTTTCATTAATAATAAGGAACATTCCTTGCCTTGTGTCATTTGTCACCATTCAGAGCAAAGAAAACTCCATTTCCTAGTTTTTCACATACTATAAAACTTTTCATGTGCTACATGCACACATTTGGGGCCCTACTTTGTCCCCTCTATATTTGGACATAGATATTGCTTAACCCTTGTGGATTACTATACCCGCTTTACATGGTCATCTTAATAAAGAGTAAAATAGAAATCATACATGACCTAGTCTTCGTAATCACATTTTGAATCACGATAGACCCTGAGTTGGTCCATAACTATTTTCTAAAATATTTTCACTCGGAATGCCGAAATTCGAAGTTCCAACTGTAAAGTAAAATCGGGCGATCATTTCTGGCTACTCGAATATTAGCCGACAGTACTCGAGCATGGTTTTAATCGTGCGCATTTCATCGAAGTCGTCGCGTTGCATGAGTCACTTCACAAAATCTACCTACTAAATCTTATAGATTTCACTCATTAATGCCTTGATTTACTACCACCAAATCCCCTAAATCACTCACTTAACCCATGATTCACTCACCCTCTTGGATTTGCTAGATTGCCTTGGGAAATGGGTTTAGAAATCACATTTCTCCCACCCCACAACTCTATAAATACCCATGTATCTTCATGCATT
>NW_017717892.1:0-1300 GCF_001865875.1 Lupinus angustifolius
ATGGTGATGTTCTTGAACTTATGAAAATATTTTGTTGAAACCATGAACAACTTGTGTTCATGGAGTTGTTATAATGTTTTATTACATGTATTTTGTTGTTTTAGCCAAAGGGGATGATGATGAAATCAAAGGAACCTTTAGGAAGTGTTTTAGACAAATGAGAATGTACGTATTTCTATGAGTTTTTAGCCTTAAACCATGGGTTAGAACAAGTTGGAAAAATAGAAACTTTTGTTAAAAAGGATGTTAAGGTTTATGAGCATATGAATGTCTCATAAAACTCTTAAATGATACTTTGAATAACTTACTTTAAAGTGGTAAGATTATCAAAGAATGTCTTAAATCGGAATATGTAGTTTTACTAAAAACTGTACCTTTAAAATGGATGGAAATCGTGAACGAACTTTCGATGAAAGGGATGGTCAAGAACATGTGATGTTGGATCGGATGGATGAAAGGGATGTATGATCACGATGGGGAAAAAGAGAAATGATTTTAAGTATTTTAGTAACGATTTTAGAAATATCGGAAACTAACGGATTTTTTATTATGGTAGTTACGATTATTACGGTGTTCGAACCTTGAAACCAAACCACCCTTAGTTAACGAGTTAAATCACGCTTCATTAAGGTGAGAGAGAACACATCGTGACATAATGGTGTCCGAATACGACACTCGGATCCTCTAAACCATCTCAAAGGTTTTGGGGTTAACTTGGGTTTTAAGAAACCCAAGATTTTGTATGTTTGAATATTTTGAATATATATGATTGTTGATGAAATGTGTTGAATATTGTATATGAATGTTGTTGGGAACGCTTCATTAAGGTGAGAGAGAACACATCGTGACATAGTGGTGTCCGAATATGACACCCGGATCTCCTAAACCATCTCAAAGGTTTTGGAGTTAACTTGGGTTTTAAGAAACCCAATATTTTTATGTTTAGATGCTTTTGAATATATATGAAACTAATAAAATTGGAATTCTGTCCAGGTCATTCTCGCTTGGGCTAGAGAAGTCCGTCGCTTGGGTGAGGACTGGGCGAAGGACTGGGCGAGGAGAAGTTTTGGTTCTGTAACTCTGTCGCTTGGGCGACAGATTCTCACTTGGGGGAGAGCCTAGGTTTTAGAGATTGTTTTTGGGGAATTATCACTTGGGCGAGAGACAGTAATTGTGTTTGACTATTTAGATTGATTGGTTGAGTATGTAATAACCCTAGTATGGGTATGTGATACAAACTACTTTGGTATAACACCGTAATTGAATTAAAAAGTAAAGTATTTAAGGTGTTGGAATTAAA
>NW_017717893.1:0-384 GCF_001865875.1 Lupinus angustifolius
GTAAATAATGATTAAAAGATTTAATCATCTAACTGCGGTTAGTGTTCATATGCATATGGTTAATAATGGAGTAGTGAAGAGGAAATTGACGGGATGACTTAGAGCACCATGATGTTGAAAGGGACGGCGTTGTTGGACGGTGATTCATCAACAATGTCTTGAGGGAGAGTCTAGGTGAAGTGAGTTCCTTGTATTCCTGGGAGAGGATATCCTGTTGGATCGGACAGTTCTCACAGGCCAAACTAGACGATCTCTGACAACCCCTCTTTGCAATCTGAATCAATGAAAGGGATGCCCAGAAAGCGTTTGTTACGACATCGTCCTGTTATAGACTGTTCCTATGGAATTTATTGATCAATTGGCTTATGAAATGCTTTTTGGTGC
>NW_017717894.1:0-2804 GCF_001865875.1 Lupinus angustifolius
TGAGAATAACTGATGAGTTATAATGTGATATGTTATATATATATGAACTACTTTTCATATCTAAGTGTAATATTTTGAGTAAGTCCATGTCGTCAATGAATTATATTCATTAGATATCTTACTCTCTCTATTTCTCTTCCTTTCTATTGCTTGCTTTTCGGACGTGTGCGCGTCGGATAGACAACTATGCTCGGATTTGGAGCTACCCGTCCGGGATGTTCCAGGAGGGGGCATGAAGAATTGAGGAGAGGCAGTACCATAGCTTTGGAGTTAGCCACTAGGAGTTGCTCATCATTTTGTGACTTTTGAAACACTAACAACTTCATCTTGTTCATGTCTTTGTTTAGTGTCTTTTGGCGATGATTAATATTCCCGCCCTTTCTTGTTGGATATGTACAATAAGTACTTATGATCTTTTATATCTATGAAGATGTATATTCAGGAAATGTTGTATCATTTCAGTTACCGTTAGGTTTTGATTTCCGCGTTATATGTTACTTAAAGTGATGTCCCGGAAAAGAAAGGTTTTAAAAATGAAACAATTTTATATCACCAATTCAAAATAAAAATTTACGCACTTTTCCGCGTAATAAATAAAGAGTATTTTTCGGGGCGTTACATGACTTCCTTGCTTCCAAAGAAATCATGGATCAAATGACTTACATTGAAAACCCTCAAAAAAATGGAATTGTTGAGAAGAAACATCAACACATTCTTAATATGGCAAGAGTCATTTTCTTCCAATCTCACATGCCCTCTAAGCATTGGAACTTTGCTATACAATATGGTGTTCATATCATCAATAGATTGTCATATCCTCTTATCAAACACAAGAGTCTTTATCAGTATTTTCACAACAAACTATGTTCTTTTAATCACTTAAAGGTGTTTGGTTGCCTAGAATATGCCAACACCATAACATATCATAGGTATAAACTTCAACAAAGAGCTCGAAAGACGTCTTTCGTTTGATACAAAGAACACACTAAAGGATACATATTGTATGGTCTTCAATCTCATTCTTTTTTATCTACAAAAATGTGAATTTCTATGAAAATCACTTTCCATTTCCATCTTCTAATCATATTGAGTCATCACCTATTTGTAAAACAATGCCTTCCACTATTGACACAACCACATATTTTGATTTTCACACACATCCATCTCCTGTTCAACAACCTTTGTTACCTAACCCACCATCTGCCAACCTTTTAAGACATTCTCTCATAATCAAGAAATCCATTTTTCATTTACAGGATTATCATTGTGACCTTGTTGATTCAAAACCTAGCAATACCAAATCATCCATAAAAATACAATACCATTTACCTTCATATCTTAGCTATGCAATCTGCTCTATTTCATATAGGAATTTTTTGCCTTACCATCACAACTACACAAGAACCATCATCTTACAAATGAGCATCCCACATTCCCTGCTGGAAAGAAGTTATTCATAAAGAACTTCAAGCATTGGATCTCAATAAGACATGGTCCCTTGTCCCTCTTCCAAAGAACAAATTTCCTATTGGATTCAATTGGGAATGCATAGTTAAATATCATGTTGATGGCACTTTGGAAATGTATAAAGCAAGACTAGTAGCCAAAGGATTTACACAAATGGAAGGATTATATTACTTTAAAATTTATCACCAGTAGTTAAGATCACAACTTTGAGTGTGGTTCTTGCATTAACAGCTATCAAAGGTTGTTTATGGAACAACTTGATATCAATAATGCATTGATTCATGGTGATCTGCATGAAGAAGTCTTCATGAATCCACCCTTGGACTATTATCTACTCCATTTCCATTAGTTTGCAAACTACATAAATCACTCAATGAGATCAAACAAGTTAATCGTGAATGACATACAACACTGCCATCCAAACTCATCTCCCTAGGATTTTCACACTCTCAAGCAAATCAAGTTCTCTTCACAAAATCTACTTCAACCTCTTTCACAAAAATCCTCATGTATATTGATGACCTGGTTTTAACACACACCAATTTCTTTGACATTAATCATGTTAAACAAGTCTTGGATCATTCCTATAAAATAAAGGATCTATGACCCTTTAGATACTTCATGGGATTGGAAATTACAAGATCTAGCACAAGGATTTACCTCAATCACTAAAGTACACCAATTCCCTATTAGAAGAATATGGATCTCTTGCTTCAAAACCAGCCAAAACACCATTTGACCCCTCTGTCAAATTACAACTTGTTGGAACATGGTTTGTTGAAAACGATGAGTGAGAACTTTTGGGTGTGAAATATAAATAAATAAAAACATCCAAGTCCCACATAGAAGAGTTTGAAAAAACAACTCTCAAAGTCCCACATGGAAGAGCTTTGAAAAAATAAAAAATTAAGCTCATAAGTCCCACATGGGAGAAATGAGGAACATGAGAAAAATATCATGTTATAAATAGAGGCTTTCACCCTTCATTTTAACTTGCACCAAGTTGAAGGCGTTTCCTCTCAAATTTTCTTTCTCCCCCCTAATATTCCGCCGCCGCATTTCCGGCAAACTTCTCCCTCTTTCTTTCAGTGGCACTTAAGAATTGGCACAGGTAGCCAAAGTGGGATTTCGAGAACTGACACTAGTAGTCAATATTGTGGGTAAAGAATTGGCACTAGTAGCCATATTGTGGGATTTTGAGAACTGACACTGGTAGTCAGTATTGTGGGAAGAGAATTAGCACGGGTAGCCATATTGTGGGATTTCGAGAACTGACACTGGTAGTCAGTATTGTGGGAAGAGAATTAGCACGGGTAGCCATATTGTGGGATTTCGAG
>NW_017717895.1:0-1062 GCF_001865875.1 Lupinus angustifolius
GGGCACTAACTTCAAGAATCAGAACCGCGGTGGGAATAAGGCTAAGAACATTGGTCGAAAAAATAATTGGAACCCCCAAAAGGTCCAATATGCTAAGCCACCCGCTAAGAATGACTCTGGCAACCTGTTCATCTGCTTCAAATGTGGGAAGCTAGGTCATATGGCACGCAAGTGCAGAAATAATCCTATGGATCGTCCTCCGCAGGCCAACATGGTTGATGAACCATTTGTGGCTGTATTATCTGAGGTAACTATGGTTGGAGGAACTGATGGGTGGTGGGTAGATACTGGTGCATCCCGCCATGTCTACAATGATCGTGCTATGTTCAAAACATACACAGATGTTGATGATAAGAAGGTGTTGTTGGGTGACTCCCACACCACTATTGTTGCTAGAACTGGTGATGTGGAGCTGAAATTTACATCTGGGAAGACTCTGATTCTTAAAGATGTGATCCAGACTCCAGATATGAGGAAGAATCTAGTTTCTGGTTTTCTTCTTAAAAAGGCTGGTTTCACCCAGACCATAGGAGCAGACTTGTATACTCTTACTAAGAATGGGGTATTTGTTGGGAAAGGGTACGCCACTGATGGCATGTTTAAATGAAACGTTGATGTTTCTATTAATAAAATTTATGATTCTGTTTACATGTTGTGTGATTTTAAAATTTGGCATACTAGACTTTGTCATATTAATAAACGTGCAATTTCAAATTTGAGTAGCTTAGGTTTAATTCCAAACTTAAATAAAAATAATTTTGAAATTTGTGAATCATGCAGTCAAGCAAAAATTTCAAAAAAATCACATAAATCACTTAAGCGAGAATCTGAGCCTTTAGATTTAATACACTCATATATATGTGAATTAGATGGAACGTTAACTAGAAATGGTAAACGTTATTTTATCACTTTTATTGATGATTGTTCTGATTTTACTTATGTATATCTTATGAAAAATAAAAGTGAAGCACTTGACATGTTTAAGTTATATGTAACTGAAATTGAAAATCAACTCAACAAGAAAATAAAGAAACTCAGAAGCGATAGAGGCACTGAGTATAA
>NW_017717896.1:0-861 GCF_001865875.1 Lupinus angustifolius
TTTTATAAACTAAATGGCATTCATGAAACAATTGCACCATATTCACCTGAAATGAATGGTAAAGCTGAAAGAAATAATAGAACTTTAACTGAATTAGTTGTAGCTAATATGTTAAGTTATGGTGCAGCACCCTCTTGGAGGGGTGAAATTTTATTAACTGTTTGTTATGTGCTAAATAGAGTCCCCAAGAGTAAAAACAAAATTTCCGCATATGAAATTATTAAGAATAGACAACCAAACCTGTCTTATTTGAGAACTTGGGGTTGTCTGGCTTATGTCCGGGTATGTTGTAAACAACAAAGCGTACAGGTTTTATGACCTTAACGCAAAAGTCATCATTGAGTCTAACGATGCTGACTTCAATGAAATGAAATTCCCTTTTAAATTGAGGAATAGTGGGGGCACAATAACTTGTCACATACCTATGATTAGGAATAATGATAATAACGATGAGTTTGAAATAGAACCTAGAAGAAGTAAGAGAGCAAGGATTGCTAGAGAGTATGAACCTGATTATATGGTCTATACATTGGAAGAGGATCCATCAACACTCCAAGAAGCTTTGACTTCTTTGGATGTTGATTTGTGGCATGAAGCCATAAATGATGAAATGGATTCTCTAGAGTCTAACAAGATCTGGCATTTAGCTGATTTGCCTCCTGGCTGCAAACCTATTGGTTGTAAGTGGATATTGAACAAGAAACTGAAACCCGATGGCACAGTGGATAAATACAAGGCTCGCCTTGTAGCTAAGGGTTTCAGACAAAGAGAAAATGTAGATTTCTTCGACACATTTTCACCTGTTACTAGAATAACATCCATTAGAGTACTAATATCGATCGCTGCGATACATAATTTATT
>NW_017717897.1:0-482 GCF_001865875.1 Lupinus angustifolius
AACAGCTAGTGAAGAAGCAAGTTGGCTGAGAAGCTTGCTTGCAGATATTCCCCTATGGGGAAAACCGATTCCAGCTGTGTTGATCAATTGTGATAGTACCGCGGCTATTGCAAAAATTGAGAACCGCTTTTATAACGGTAAGAAATGACAAATTCTAAGCATAACACCATTAGATAGTTACTCTCTACAGGAGCTGTTAGAGTGGATCATGTATGCACTGAGAATAACTTAGCAGATCCTTTGACGAAAGAACTAGCTAAAGAGAAAGTCCATAACACTTCTAAGAGTATGAGACTATTGCCCTTAGAACGAGGATCACTCATGATGGTAACCCGACCTAAGTGACTGGAGATCCCAAGAAATAGGTTCAATGGGTAATAACAAGTTGTGAAGTGATATGAGAATGAACATGCTATAAAATTATGAGAAGCATGATTCCTGTAGCATATGTAAGGATGAGTTAAACTCTTAATGAGATCTAT
>NW_017717898.1:0-35607 GCF_001865875.1 Lupinus angustifolius
ATAGAGTTCAAGACTACGAGTCACTCTAGTAAAATCTGGATCTTATTCACTATGCAAAGGTTTAAGTCGTATGACACCTTTGTTTATGCACAATCTTATTGAGACCACAAATAGTCTCGGAAATTGTTTTCTAATTTCAAGTGGGGGATTGTTGGAACATGGTTTGTTGAAAACCATGAGTGAGAACTTTTGGGTGTGAAATATAAAAAACACCCAAGTCCCACATAGAAGAGTTTGAAAAAACAACTCTCAAAGTCCCACATGGAAGAGTTTTGAAAAAATAAAAAATTAAGCTCCTAAGTCCCACATGGGAGAAATGAGGAACATGAGATTTTCTCATGTTATAAATAGAGGCTTTCACCCTTCATTTTAACTTGCAAAGTTGAAGGCGTTTCCTCTCAACTTTTCTTTCTCCCCCCTAATATTCCGCCGACTCATTTCCGGCAAACTTCTCCCCCTTTCTTTCCGTGGCACTTAAGAATTGGCACAGGTAGCCAAAGTGGGATTTCGAGAACTGACACTAGTAGTCAGTATTATGGGTAAAGAATTGGCACTAGTAGCCATATTGTGGGATTTCAAGAACTGACACTGGTAGTCAGTATTGAGGGAAGACAATTGGCACGGGTAGCCATATTGTGGGTAATTTCGAGAATTGGCACTGGTAGCCATATTGTGTGGGTGTATTCGAGATCGGTTCTTACAGTGCAGTAAGAATTCGATAACAGAGATATGGGCTGTTTTATCCTGGGGACGGCGTGGTTGATAGTCTGCTTGCACATTTTGGGCAGTACCACGAAACGTCTTAAAGAGAGCGACTTGGTCGTGACTCAGCCAGTAAGTATTATATCGTGCCATTTAGAATTGCTGCAAACTACGGTAACAACACAACTTAATCACGGCTCTCCTATTTTGATCCTTCTACATATAGACGCATAATGAATAGACTACTCTATCTTGCTATTTAAGGGCTTGACGTATAATACTTTGTTCAACAACTTAGCCTTTTATGGCAAATCCAATGGATTCCCATTACAAGGCAGCCCTATGCACTATCTCAAGTTATCTCCTGCCCAAGGACTCAGGTTTCCTTCTAATTCATCCTTCAAACTATTTGCATTTTCTAATTCCGATTGGGCATGTTGTCTTGATACCATAAAATCCATTATTGGATTTTGCATATTCCTAGGCTCCTCCATTATTTCTTGGAAAACTTAGAAACAAAATATAGTAAATAGATCTTCTTCAAAAGCTGAGTACAGAGCATTAGGCAGACTTATATGTGAGATTCAGTGGCTCAACTACTTATTTCATGACATACAACTCCCTCTACAACAACCTACTTCAGTCTATTGCGATAACAAATATGTTATCTATTTAGCACATAATCCCGTCTTCCATGAACACACTAAACTCATCGAAATTGACGGTCATGTTGTTGGAGAAAAAATTCAACAAGGCATTGTTCATCTTCTATATGTCTCCTCCTTTGAACAACTTGCACGTGCCTTCATCGAGCCTTTACATCCCAAGTCTTTTATATAGTTCATTCACAAGTTAGGACTTTGCAACTTACACACTCCAACTTGAGGAGGTGTAAAGGTAGTATTTCCAGCTATTTCTAGTTTGCTCGTGCTTCAAGGACTTGGCTATGGAGTTGTTTCTACTAGGACTGACAATGAACCAAACCAACTCGGTATTTCTTCGAAATTCGATTCGTTATTTAGCTCGATAAACTTGGTTCATCAACCAAATGAGCCAAACTTGAGTTGGAAATTGAGCTCGATAAACTTGGTTCATCAACCAATTAGAACTGAGCCGAACAGTTCGAGAACTTTAACCGAGTTGAATTCAAGCTAAAAAAATAACTCATATCGAACTCGAGTCAAGTTTCAGGCTGAACCAATCCTTATCGAGCTGAACCAAACTGAACTTTGATTCAACTCAGTTCGGCTCGTTTCCAACCCTAGCTTCTGCTAATCTTATGTTATGGTTCTCTTTTGTTATTTCGTTATAGGCCAATTTGTTACTTCATGGCCCATTTTTCATTTTTTTTCCTTTTTTTCTACTATTGTTTAATTCTTTTATTATTTTCTCAGGCTTCTTTAGATTTTCTAAGCCCAAAGTAGTTTCTTATATTAGGCTTTAATTTGGTTAGCTAGAAACTAACTTTCCCCATATACCATATTATTTAACTTTCTGATTCGGAGGTTATAGCTTCGTCTTCCTCCTTTCTGCACTTGTTCTTAGAAAAAGTAGATAATAAAGGTTTCCTTTCTTTCTTGCTGGTGTCAAACTAAGACAAACATTAAAAAACTAATATGGGCTGAACTTGGGTTATGGCCTTTGCACTATATAATTGTGACATACCACAAATTTGAGATATTTGTATCAAAATTACTGTGTTGCAATTAAAGATTTTAGGTTTATGGTACATTAGAGAACAACTTGTTCAGCAAATAGCAGAATTCAAATATTTTGGGATGATGTCATAACCCAGAAGAGTAGGGCAAATTAAGGTTGTATGTCCCATGGTCACGAGGTTAGTGGAGAAATAATAATGAAGAGTATCTTTCTTTCCCTATACCCACATTCACAGCACAGCACACACTCACTGCAACTTATTTAAGATTCTTGTCCCTCTGGTTTGTAAACATTTTTTGACCAAATCATACAATCTCATTTCAATTTCTAGCATTAAATTCTGGCCCAGATTTACACATGCATGATGTAAATACAATCACAATAGTGGGCCCAGTTACTATTCACCTTTTAATTTTATGACGCCTAAATAACTTTTCATGTTGATCATTGTGATTTTATAGTACAAATTTGTTATTATTATTACATTTTTTACTAAAATGGATGTGTTTGTATGTATTGCAATAATAAATTTAAAAAACTTATTCCACATTTTAATCATTTATTTTAGGGAAATCTAATAGTTTGGATCTACTTACTAATTTCAACCATTAAATTTCTCTCCAAAATGGATGAATAAGATATGTAGTAAGTTTTTTAAACTTATTTTTGGAGTAAGTGTATCTCCTCTTATAAAATGAATCCAATATTTTTTTTCTCCGTATCATTCATTCTTAATCTATGAGAGCTTAATTTTCTGATATATGGTTGGATGTCCTAATATATTTTTTACATACAGATGAATCTAAAACTCAAATAAAGATATTATCGTTAAATCACTCAATCCATTTTTAACTTAATTAGTCCAAGACTAATTTGTAAAGTCAACATTCTTTTGTTGTTCTCAATGTTGTAAAATCCAAACCCAACATCAAATCATAAAAATCATGTATTAGGTTTAAACAGTTAAATCGTCTAATCGGATCGGGTCATTTCATATATAATTAATAATTTTTATTGATAAATATATAATTATGTATAATTTTAAAATTTTAGATAATTAATAATTATATATTTATATAGAAATAACATCTCTCAATATATTTTTTGGATCGGAGTAAAATAAAATATTATAGTAGTGTTTTGTTTTTTTAATTTTAAGTAAATTGTCTTGTTTACTTCCCGGGTTATTTTCGTTTAACCAAGTTTAACATGGTTGGACTGGAATTTTCCCAGTTCAAAGCGATCAAACTCTCATTTGATTAAGACTGCAAACTGTAACTGTTTTCAAGTCCGGTCAGTAATCAAACTGGTCGAACCACCTAATACGATTCAATTCTCACAAAGTAAATAGAAAAATTTAGAATAATCTCATAAATATATTTCATAGTTTGAAAGATTTATCTTCCCTTTAAAACTTAAAACTAGCAAAGGAACAGGCAAACAAGATACATAACCATTGTCAATAGATGGAAGGAGGATAAATATTGTTTGTTCCATAATAGAAGTTAAGGAGTGCTAACTAAACAAAACTCTCTCCAAAATAATACTATGACCCTTTAAATTAGGGTCGGAAACAAGCTGAACCGAGTTGAACCAAAGCTCAGTTCGGTTCAGTTCGATAATGATTGGTTCGGCTCGAAACTCGACTCAAATTCGATACGAGTTATTATTTTAGCTCGAGTTCGACTCGGTTAAAGTTGCGAACTGTTCGGTTCAGTTTAAATAATTCATTTGGACAACTCAAATAATTAATTAAATTTTGAAAAAATACTTCAAAATTCTTTTATATATATAAATATAATCTTATTTATATATAATAATAATAAATATAAAAAATAATGTAGGGTCATAATAAACTTAAAAATTAGTTTATATATATTGAGCCAGCCTATGAACTAAATGAGTCAAATTATATTCAACTCAAGTTCGGCTCGTTTATTTAACGAGCTCAATTTCCAGCTCATGTTCAGCTCATTTGGTTCATGAACCAAGTTTATCGAACTAAATAACGAATTGAGTTTCAAACGAATACCGAGTTGGTTCGATTTATTGCTAGTCCTAGATATATAAATATTGATAACGATTATTAGAATCACAGCCCTGTGATAAAGTAACTACTCAATTTTTTTAATTATTTGGTGATTTCTATATTTTGTAATTTTATTATCACAAAAGCTAAAAGGGAAAATAAAAGCATATTCCTGTATAATATTTTACAATAAAATAAATAACGGATAGATGGTGATAGAGATGTAACTGAGAGTGAAGTAAGAGTGGAAGAAGGAGAAGTAGAGTGTCCCATAGGCATAGGGTATAATGAAGGGTGAGAGGTGTCATAGTTTCTATTGGACAGTAACTGCGGTGACCATAAAAGATTCACGAGATACTTGAGATCATGATCAAACCCTCTTATATATTCACCTTTCCTTCCCCTCATTATTTGTTTACTATATTTCTTTCTAGTTTTCTACCATCTTCATAATATTCAGTGAAAATTTTAAAATAGCATCCTTTTAACGTCTTAATCATATTACTCCTTCCCTTTTACTAATTCTTAATATTTAAATTTATATATAGTTTAAGAGAATATTAAATGATGTAAAAAATTGACTATAATAATATGATTTAAATTTATATTAGAAAATATAAAGGAAATGGAGAAATGTGATGTAAAAAGGATGAATACATAAAATAAATAAGAGTATGATTAACTAGTAAAGTATAAATGTGTGTTGTTTTTCTAAAATATCAAAATATTTAGAAAAACATAAAAATTTAAATAAAAAAAATGGAATAGATGAAGTATTATTATTGTCACTATTCTTATGTAATAATTTTAAAATTTTGGCCTACAAATTAAGAAATTTAATTAATATATCTATCGATTATAGTTATGTAGTATTAAACTATTTTGCTCTTTATCTCTATAATAATTACAATTATTCATTTTCATTTATTAATTAAGCAATAATATTTTATGGTATAATCAATGATATTCTCGTACAATAAACAACTAATTCATTTTCTTATAAAACTTATTTTTTATAAGTAACTTTAACATGTGCTATGGAACATATATTAACAAATTGCTTAATATATATATTTTTTGAAAAGTAATGTAAGTCATCTCTATCATTGGTAATTTGAATCAAATCTGCTCATACTTATTGGACGGTCAGAGTATAAAAAATCTATTTATCTTCTCTAAAGTGTCCATACAAGATGTTACTTTTGCCTACGGATATTTCAAATGAGCAATATGGGCGACTTTTGGACATTATTACATCAAATATCGAACATAAAATATGTAAATGTATATGTATTTTATCAAATGTGAGAAAATATATTCTATTTATATTATATGTGTTTATATATTATATATGAGAAAATATTCACTATCTTATTATAAATATGCATTTATATTTTATATATTATGTATATGGATATGTATTGTACTATTTCTATTTTGTATGTAAATTATGTACTTCATATATATTATCTACATGCATTTGTATTTTTATATATTGTTCTATTTGCATGTATTGTTTAATATGATAAGGACATTTGTATGCAAATTATTGTATGGTCAGTGTATATACATTTTGTATTTTTTAATTTTATTTAGGGTGGTTCACAAGCCTGTCTACTCATATTTATGGTGGCCTACAAGCTTGTCTACCCATATTTAAGGTGGGTAGAACATGATATTTTACACCCTATTTTAAAATATGTATACTCATGTTCACTCTAATTTAGGTAGATATTGTGTGAACACAATGAGAACGATCCTAATTGTCAATACTAGTCACCTTAGACCGCCTTAGACCGATCTGATTATTCAAACAAAATACTATGCTTTTTTTAATGGGTCCTTTTTAAACAAATTACTAAAAAAAGTAATCATATTCTAATATTAAAATTAACTATAAACAATATTATAAATTAAAAGACAGCCTCTCACTATACTAAAAATAATATTAAAAGTGAATACTCATTTTAGTCCTTGAAAATTTAAGTATAAACCAATTTGATCCTTACAAAATAAAAACCAAAGTAGTAGTCAAAGTTTGGGAATGTAAGTCAAAATAGTCTCTATGAGATTTTATAAAAATGCTAAAAATAGCTCATTTAACCTCCATTTGATATTTTTGAGAACTATTTTGAGTTTTTTAATTTTTAGAAACCAAATTGATACACATAAAACTTTTAAGAGATCAAAATAGGTCTTTACTCTAATATTAAAAGATTAAGTAAATATCAATTTTGATCCTTATAAATTTTCATGTCTATCATTTTGATTCTCGAAAAAGTAAAAAATTCAAACTAGTATAAAAAATCACAAAAATGAGTCAAAATAACTTGTTTAAGAGGTCACAAAAATATTAAAAAGATTAATTTAACTCATTTTTAATGTTTTTGCAATCATTGTTAGTTTTTTTTAATTTTTAGCAACCAGATTAATACTTACAATTTTTTTTTATGGAACCATAATAGATCCTTACTGTAAAAAAATTCAAGCAAATAAAGCAATATGGAGATTGAGGCTAGGTGATCAAACAGTTTGATGGTGAGAGAAAAGGCTCTAGTCTAAGAAAGAGACTCCAATGAAAGGTGAATTGAGAGGATACGTGGAGTACGGGGTACTTATTCTCTTATAGTTTTATTTTTTGTTTCTCACATGTATCCTCACACTTGAGGCAATTCTGTTCAAGCTGGGAACATCCACAGGTATGTGGGGCTAACTCTTCCAACATACATTTTTTCCATCCATAAGACTTGAACCCGGTTATTACTTAAGGTGAATCAAGTATATACCACTTGAACCAACGTCCGTTGGTTCTTAGAATTAGTTTGAGTTTTTAGAGGATAGGAAAGACAAGGAAAATACTTAAGCTTTAAAATACACTTCTGGGATAATCTTAAAGGTTCATTATTCTATTTCATCATCTTCAAAATCTAGGTTACATATAAACTCTGAGGATTAGTTTGAGAGTTTGATTTTGGATGAGAATTAAGAGAAATGGAAGGCTTGGAGCCATGAAATATACTTGTGGGTGCCTCTAAAGGCTTCATTTTCCCTTCCTTCCCCTCCAAAATTCAACTTTCAAACAAACCTAAAAGTCTCGAATTATATACTTGTTAGATGACTATAAAGATTTTTTTTTCACTCTCTAAAATCTAACTTACAAATGAATCCTTATAGGACATGTTTGGCAATATATTACACATTCCCACACTCATATTGCATGAATGTTTTTTTTAGTTAAGGTTGTTATTCATTCTCATCTTTATTCTTGTTTAATGGATAAATCTCCTTAATAAATTTTGCAAGTGAAATTAGATTATCTCAATCTTTTGTAAGTTATATTGTGTTGGAGAATATGTTTGGAACATTGAGTTTAAGTGAACTGGGTTAAAGTTTAGTTTGGATTTAGAGTAGGAATGATAATGGGATAGATCGGGATCAACTTTATGTTTACCTAATCACGAACTTGAAATTTAAAACCCGAATCCAAACTCAATGGAATTGAAATTAGCAATATCATCCCCAAATCCGTTGAGTTTCGGGTAACCTGAATCAAACGGAAACCCAAAAAATAGTTCAAAATTGATGCCTTTGTGCATAATATAATATATCAGTTATTTTTTATGACAGTGCTTGTATAATACAAACTGGATAATGCTTACTATTTCCGCATTAAATAACTACATAATGTCATTGTCATGTATTCTTAGGATATGACAGAAGATAGCAAAGTAAGAAATGATACTGCATTTAAACAAAAACCGGTAACAATACTGTATGTAATGGATTGGGATGAATTCGAAGTAAAGTATCAATTGTTTTAAACTTGAGATTGGAATTTACTCAAACCTGAACCTAATTACAACGAGTTTTCCTCCTTGAGTTGGGTTCATATGAATTATTATGGGTTCGGCTTTTATTGTCCCCATAATTAAGAGTTTATTTGTATTATTATTTGGATTTGTAGAAGGTGCATTACTTTGGAGAATGTAAATGAAACTAATTTTAGATTTGGATTTACAAAATAACGTTCAATTTAAAATTTAAAGGATATGAATGGGAAGTAATTAATTTTACAGGATTATTATGATAAGAAGTAATCATTAAATACTCAATTTGGTTTTGGTGATTGAATAAATGGAATTTTTGGAATATTCTTTTCTAAAAACTCAATTCTAAAGGCTTCTAACTAGATGCCAAACACACATATCAATCTGTGTGATAAGCAAACTTGCATACCCTTTCTCTACCATACAGTTAGTTTCCTTTTATAATAAAAGTAGCTTCTTTTGAGCAATAAAATATGCTAAAGAGTGTGACATCTACGTAAAGTAAGAAGATTTAATATATATACACTACTAAGTGCTTTTACACTCTGAATAAATTATTCATCATTGACTCTTAAATAAAAGTAATATAAATCAATGATAAATGATGTGCTGACAGTGTAAAAAACTTTACACTATCGGTGCACATATTTTAAACTCAAACAGATTCATCATTTATATAAAGAAATATCCATATATCAACAACATTCTTAGATTTTTAATAACTAATACTTTAATAATGTAATATTTATGTAAAAAAAAAAATATGGATATACATTCAATATTCATTTGTATAATATTTAAATATCATTAATGATTAAATATAAATAATGAATGATGCAATAACAATAAGAGCGTGCAAATATAATATATTTATGTTTTTTGTATAACCAAGAGTATATGTCACCTTATGGATAAGAAACTCGGTTCTTCCGAGACATACAATTGCTCCCTTTCAACAAGTGTCATTTATATGAATCAAAAATTGATAGTGACCCAATAAATATTGATATAACCCATTTACCTTGCTAACAAATATTTAGATGCTAAGTGTATCTTATTTCAAGATGCATTAGTTACTACCAATAAAAAAATTATTACTCATAGTAAAAAAGAAAAGAAAGCAAACAAGGTACTTTACAGTTACAGGAAGAAAACATAGCTGTAAGCTGCATGGAATCTACTATTCTGCCTGCACTATTTGGACCACAAGTTGGTTATTACTTATTATCATGTCCCTCACCTTAAGCATTTGCTTTTTTACATAAAATAAAACAACCAAATTTTTTACATTCTTACACGTTACAGTTACCCTCACTAATGCCAAGAATGATATACCATATCTGCTTATAAATATAACCAATAATAAAATCAATCATAACATGTGATAACTTCAGAAACAAAAAGGACTCTTTTTTGTTTTTATGGAATTAATGCACATGTCTTGTGATTATGAGACCACATAAAATCAAAACCACCCCATTCACTCGAACATGTAGTGAAATAATATTGTTGTATTATTTTTTTACTATAAACTGAATTTCATTAAAGTAAAAGTGCAATGATTACAAAAACAAAATTTACGGACAAAGGTATGAAAATAAGCTTTTGAAGTCACGATTTTCAAGACTTATAAACCGTACTATATCAATTGGTAAACTGATTATTATATTGATACATTATAACAATTATCTGATCATATAAATATATCGGTTAAAATTAATCAAATTGGTTATACTAATCAATTTTCATTTAAATTGTATCAATTATGTCAACTAATTTTCATTTAAAATTACAAAACATTTATGAAAACAACTTACTTTTTATCAAAATATTTTTATGAATGATGATACAGACGACTAGTACATTTGTTTATAGTTATAGTACATGTCTATGGTCTACCACCAAGTTATGAATATTGTTTTAATAGATGGTGTAAATAAAAATATTTACACCACTTCTAATATGCATGTATATGTAATCACCAATTGAACCACTATTTTATCACACTATTACCTAACACTACTAAACTTATTACTATCTGAGTATTGTGATATAATGTAGTCACAATTGTGATAGTAAAACTCTGAAAACCTTAGGACCCAGGTTAAACATTTTTCCTAGAGTAAAAACACAGATAGAAGCAGAAGCAAAAACAATTCACAAAAGGGTGAAAATTATGTGATGCTCATCAACCATATCCAACTCATCATGGCTTTGTAACTCTATATGGGGAAGCGGTGATAAGTGTAACGTTTGAACTAACATGTTATGCTTGGTTTGAGTTATCTCAAACAATCACAATCCAAAAAAAGAAGAGAAAAGACAATGCCCTTTTCCTTGTGCAACTTTCTCATCCCTTCCATTTCCTTCCTTTAACTCAACCAATTCCCCTTGTCAAGTTCTTTTCTTTTTGTTACCAAACCAAACCCCATTATCCAAAGCCACAACCCTTTTCTCACAAACCAAAGATAATAAAAACCAAAGCTCCAAAACTATGATGTCTAGAACAAGCAGTGTTTCTTGGATGGATCATGACAACAACAACAACAACAGAGAAAACCAACACCAAGATTGTGCTTCACCTTCATGGCTTAGAAACACCAAAGTGCAAAACACAAACTTAAACACTTGTGGTTTTGTTGAAACAAGAGATGAGTTAGGCTCTATATGTGGCTTCAAACAACCCATGATGGAGGTTGTTGATGAAGAATGGTACATAGCTAACAACAGTATCCAAAACCACCCTACTGATATGATTAGGGACATGACCTTTTCTCCAAACTTTGCTGACCCTACAGATAACCTTTTACTCCACCACCATGTCCCTATAGATTCTTCCTCTTCTTGCTCTCCCTCTTCTTCTATGTTCAACAACCTTGACCCTTCACAAGTGCACCAGTACTTTCTCCCTCCCAAACCAAACACATTTTCTTCTCTTCTCAACAACAATAATAACAACCCTTTTGAGATGGGTTCTGAGGTGGGGTTTCTTGAGCCTCAAGCTTCAACTACTTCACCATCAGTGCTCAACAGAACTTCTTCTACACTATTGGGTGCCTTCAATGACTTGAACTCTAAGAATCAGTTAAGTACACTTCCTAACTTAGCCTCATCAAGCATCATCCAATTGCAGCAAGACACAACCAACTTTGCAGGTTTTCAGAACAACTTTGAAGAGGGTTCTGGAGGGAATAATAAGGCTATGTTTCTGAACAGATCCAAGATTTTAAGACCCCTTGAGTCTCTGCCTCCATCTGGAGCACAACCTACTTTGTTTCAGAAGAGAGCAGCACTAAGAAAAAACATGGGATCAGAAAGTGGCATTGGTGTTGGTATTGGTGGTTCAGTTTTTGGTGAAGGGAGTGATAGGAAGATGATGAAGATGAGTAATAGTGTGGAATTAGATGTTGAAGATGGAAGCTTTGATGGGTCTGGATTAAACTATGATTCTGATGATTTGACTGAGAGTAATAATAAGGTGGAAGAGAACAATGGTAGGAATGGTGGAAATAGTTCTAATGGGAATAGTACTGTAACTGGTGGTGTTGTGGATCAGAAAGGGAAGAAGAAGGGCATGCCTGCTAAGAATTTGATGGCGGAACGCCGCCGGAGGAAGAAGCTCAATGATAGACTCTATATGCTGAGGTCTGTTGTTCCAAAGATTAGCAAAGTAAGAAAAATTTCACCCTCTTAGTTTCAGTTTCATGCCAGTTATTGATTCTCAGTTGTTACTTTTTAAGTTATTAAGTTGTGATATGTGTGAAATGTCAATTTTTATGGTACATGTTAAGATAAGTCCATCAGATGGAAATATGGTCAGGTGTTTGTCACGTGATATGCGGTTCTCTTTGCTACGGATGTAGGTACGTAGTATGCTGTATGTTACCCTGTCAAGTATCAGTACCTTAGGGATATATTCAGTAGGATTTCTATAGCTCTATGCACAATCATTTTTAGTGTTGCTTTTTATGAGTTTGAATCAACTTTTGTTTTACCATACAAGAAATTCAAGGATAAAATTCTTTCTTGCTTGTTGTAACTCATTCATGTAAGTGAGTGTACATTACCAATTATTCTTCTTTTCTTTTACTTAAACTGTAGGTAAAGATTCAGTTCGTTCCTTAAAAGAAATCAGTTCGGAAAAGAAGCACGAATTGGTATGAGAGAACCAAGCTAGCTTTAAATGATAGTTACACCACATGGTGCATAATTCTTACAGAACTTAGATTTGTGAGAAATTTTTATCATACCACTTGAATTGGAGAAAACTAATTAGCTAACATAAGTACATAACATCACTTGAAAGCTTGAAATTGTTGTTAGTTGTTACTGTGGTTTGTGCTAGATTTGTAGATTCCATGTGACATGTTTTGGTTTGAAATAGATGGACAGGGCTTCAATCCTTGGGGATGCAATTGAATATCTGAAGGAACTTCTGCAAAGGATCAATGACCTTCATAATGAATTGGAGTCCACACCTAGTAGCTCTTCACTCACCCCTGTCTCCTCAACCTTCCATCCTTTGACACCTACACTGCCGAGCCGTATTAAAGAAGAACTATGTCCTAGCTCACTGCCAAGTCCCAATGGCCAACCTGCCAGGGTAATGTTGTTTCTTCAATGTTGGAACTTGTACGATTCAGTTGATCAAATGTACGAGATTTCTACTTAGTATACATGTAGTAGTTATAATTACCAAAAAAAATTAAAAGTCAAGTTTTTTACAAGTAGTTTGTTTGGAAAAAAATATCAATTCTTTGCATGGTTAGATTTGGATTCAGTGACTATAAAATGGTGATTTGGGAAATCTGAACTGTTTGATGAAAATTAAATTCTAAATTGTTGAGATTGGAATCATAGTGTCCTACATATTTACTGAAATGGAATTGCATCTTACTTTTTATTCCTATGACTAGATATAGGATATATGGACAACAAGCAAGTTTTGTTGTGTGCTTTAATGAGGAACTAAGCATTGGCTAGTTTTTGGGGTGGAATGAACAGTTTATCTTATTACCAAGTCTAGATTTATCAATATTGGTAGAATTTTTCTGCCAAATTTTAAGAAGAACTGGTTTACATATATACCTTTTGAATCTTGGATGGAAGAGTAGTCCCTCTGCTTTATTTCATTTAACAACTACCCTTAAATTCTGTCAAATAGTAGCATTTCTCTATTTTGCTATTAGTATGTTTAACATATAGTTTCATAATGCAATTATACAATTTCCATTTTGACCAAACATAGGTCGAGGTTCGATTGCGCGAAGGAAGAGCTGTAAATATCCACATGTTTTGTTCTCGCAAACCCGGTATCTTGCTCTCAACCATGAGGGCTTTGGATAACATGGGGTTAGACATTCAGCAGGCTGTTATCAGCTGCTTCAATGGATTTGCTATGGATATTTTTAGAGCTGAGGTAACATTTTTCTTCTGTTATGAACACTTAGAAATCAAATTATGTAGCATATCCAGACTAGTAGTAGATCAATTTCTATTTGCCAACACTTTGTATCCTATCTATTGTTGGTTTGCTATACATAGTTGAACCTATCTCATTTTCTGCATACTTATACTTAGATTCTACATGTACAAATGTGAGAGAGAAAGAGATGTAAAATAAGCATTTTCCAAATGCTATTATTAGTTTCTGTCTCTCCTGAACATTTTAAGGTTACTGTTGAAGTTAATAGGAGGGTGTACTTAGCGCGATAGTAACGTTATTGCTTAGTTACCATGAGGTCACGAGTTCAAATCCTGGAAACAACATTTCCACTTGCGGTGCTAAGGCTGCATATATCTACCTCCCCAAATCCCACTAAGTAGGAGCCTCGTGCATTGGCCACCCTTTTTGTTGTTGAAGTTAATAGGAGTTTCAAAATCATGACAGCTAGTGTGTTGTAGAAGTGATCATTTGGTTTTTCATTTATTTTTCTCTCTATTTCAGCAATGTATAGAAGGTCAGGATGTTCATCCGGAGCAAATCAAAGCAGTACTATTGGATTCAGTTGGCTTTCCTGGCATGATATAGTGTTTTGGCCAGATACAAAGTTTAGGCTGCACTTTCCAAGAGCCAAATTAGCTAGTTTCTGTTTTTACTATTTAATGCACACAATTTATGTCTACTATAGCTCTAGTAACTTCAGTTTATGTATGTGGACTTGGAAGACATTTTCACATGAATTTTACCTCTTGAATTTTTTAGCACCTTTTACATGTTTGTGTTGAACCGTTTGTCTGTCTGAGATCGTTTTTGTTGCTGTTTTGGGTATTGTTTGAATGGTACCAGTATCTTAATTGGATCATGTTCATGTTGAGGTAGTTTCACAAATACCTAAGTGACCAAGGGATATATGAATGCATCTAGGAAAAAAATGCATAGACTATATAATTTATATATTTTCACTAAATCAACTTTTTGAGTGTTGTTTGAATGGTCCAATATCTAAATTGGATCATGTTCATGTTGAGGTAGTTTCACAAATACCGAAGTGACCACAGATATATGAATGCATTGAGGAAAAATGTATGTACTAATAGTGTATGAATTTAAACATTATCATTATATCATCTATAGTCTATATCCAATCATCATTAATGATTCAAAAATGTATTCCAAATGAATGTTAAGTATGTATATTTATCCTAACAGTATATAAATATTATACTCATTATTTTGTTGCGCAGCTTGTATGTTAAGGGAGAACATCTCCCCCATGTTGTCACATGCCATGTGCCAAAGCTTAGGATTAGTTAGAAATAAAATTAATAATAATATAATATTTAAAGAGTATAATATTTATGCACGGATAGCATAAAAAATTATATTCAGTCATTGTATCATTTACCATTCATTTAGATTATTTTTTTTGAAAAGTCAATGAAGATTGAAAATGAATAGGAATAATATAGTGACAGTATAAAAACTCTTATACCGATACTAAATACATATTTTTCTCATATTTAAAGACTTAATAAAAAAATTAAATTTATTTTATTGACTTGCTTTTCTACTAAGAAACCTTTTGACCATCCACTTACACTGCACCTTGCCCTGTTTGGTTTTTATGTCACCTTGCCCTTATGTTTTTTTCGTTCCTGTTGCTGCTCTGTGAACATTTAAGCTTTTCGATATTTAATATATTATACTATAATTGAGTTATTTTCTGACCAACTCTAAGGTTTGACACATGGAGTGGAATCACCTATCACATTTTATGTTCCAAACCAATTAGAAAGCATCGTTCAATTAAAAGAAAAAGAAAAAAGAAAAAAAAAAAAGTAATATTTTAATATTATTTTGTGAAATTTAATTAAAATATAAGTATATATCCATGGGGTGACAAAGCATTGGAGAGAAGATGTTCTCCCATGTCCAAGTCCCTGTCCCTTTGTCAGTTTTCAAAAGGGACAAAACTTCAAAGCAACTTTTTCCTTTGTTTTCCCACAATTAACCATGCTCACCACACGTTTAATATGACCTCCCCTTCAAACCAACAAAAATAGAAGAAAAGATTATCACACACACATCAGTAGAAAAATTAGCAAAACAAAAAGTTTAACCAACCACAAACCACAGTAACCATCCATTAATATCAAATCAAAATGATGAATTCAATGAGCCTAAGGTAGAGAAGTTGGACCACTGGGAAAAATGTGGTCCAGTAGTGTGCCATTATAGCAATATTATTTTCAGAAACACTGTTGACCATAAATGGTGGAGCATCCTAGGAGCCTTCATCACGTAATCGCCATAAGTATCCAAGGACACCAGGACCACACCACAACTAGTGAATCCTAAGCATACCACAATACATTTCACTAAAAAAAGTAAGATCTTTGAATGATTAAAGACTCAAGTTCCAAATTGAGTATTATATGAAACAATCATTCCAATGCTGCTCAAGGAATCTGTGGCTAAAGAAAATTTCAGTACAATTCCTGAAAAATTGAAATGGGTATCCGCAATAATTTCTACCTCAAATTACGGTTTAGAAGAGATATTAAAAATGAAAACAGGTTACCAACCATATGAACTTCATTAGATTAATGTGTTCAAGATACAAGGGAAACAACTTTGTACAATACGACTAGGCAGGATGGTTATGTTATATCCCAAACCACCTTGTTCAAAAACACAATGACTACATACTAGGATTGTTTAGTATTAACTATAGGCGAAAACATAAACTACTAATAATACCAGAGTACGTCCGACACTCTGATTCAAAATAGTCACTTGATACACTCCATCTTTTAAGGTCATATTGTCCAACTGGATGGATGGCTTCATGACAGTAGTCCCATACTTTTAAAGCCTGAAATTTGTGAATTTAAACAAAATGTTACACCATGAGATACTTGTACTAAATTAGATTCGAAATTGACATGCAACAACATTGACTGTGGCAAATTATCATTGAATTCAGTGCTAACTAGAATGGAGGCAGAAAATTACCTGGAAGCTATGGGAATCAATCTACTAACTAAAATACCATTGAATTCAGTGCTAACTAGAATTGGAGGCAGAAAATTACCTGGAGGCTATGGGAATCAATCTAATAATTATCAGGTGTCAAAGCCATTTTCAGAATTTAACTTCTGATTCATCTGACCTTTAACTTCATTTGCATCTGCACCTTCAACTTCATTTGCATCTGCACCCTCGCTAGCTGACTGAATATCTTCATATTTTGAACTCAAGGTCCCCGGGCTCATTTTCTGAATCTCCTCTTTAGGGTAGATATAAATTTTGCGAACAATTGCACAGAACTCCCTGAATGAAACACAGAATAATGAATTATGTATTCTCTAAGGAAAACAAAACAACCAATGTAAGTGCCTAATCAAAGACTAACAAAAATAGATCCTTACCGACATGGAAAACAAAACAACCAATGTACTCTTAATAAATAATGTATTCTCTAAGGAAAATAAAACAACCAATGTAAGTGCCTAATCAAAGACTAATAAAAACAGATCCTTACTGCCACGGATCATCACCAACTAGCATCATATCACCCTCATTATCAGTATAGACAATAAGCCAATCCTTGTTTGCTGACATTAATTCACCTCCAAATTCAAACAGTCGATCCAATTCGGCAATTAATCCATAGTAGTCACTGTACTTTGTCAGGTCGACAGATCTACCAAGTGCAATACCCATTTTGTGAACCTAAAAACAAACAGCAATTGATTAATCTTCTTGCAAATTTCCAACTGTCATTTTTTCAATAAATCAAAATAGTAAAGGACCATACTTTAGTGCAGCTCCGAGCAGAACCACTTAACAGTTTGGCTTGAACATCTTTCGACTTTTCATGGTCATCTGCAGCAACTAGACCATCTGAAGGTCTGGAACTCTTCAAATTTTCTGACTTCTGATCATTTTCAGAATTTTGTTGTTGGTGAGATGTAAGATACATTTGACCATTAGGCTCACTTGTCCCAATTCTTTGTAATGCAGAAGGCTCTTGAGCAACAGGGCTACTTCTAAGTGAGATGCCAAATAGCTTACAGTCACCATCTTTAAGTGTCATAGCCTCACTAGTTTTCACAGACATTGGAGTAGACATAAGCTCTCTTGAACGAGGACTCTCGTATTGAGTTGAAGGTGGGGGTAGCATTAAGTTTCCATGCAGATGCTCAACTTTATGACCATGGCAAAACATGGGGTATTCACCATATGCACTATAGCTCAAATTCCCTCGAACTTGGTAAGTTGTATCAACATTAGCAGACTCTTTCAAATTAGAGTCCATGAGCTTCAGTGATAGACTACCGGGCATTACAGGCCATGGATGATGCACATGAAGTTTAGCTTCATGATTCAAAGAATGCATTCTTTCAGGAATAGCTACATGGCCCGTTTGATAAACCAAGGATGGATGGGAAGGATCTCCACCAGCGCCAAAGCCTGACAGAAGATCTGAATAGGTTGGTTCATGCCTCCCCATTGACATCCAGTTCTCTGACCCATACTTTCTTGACGTAGAAACATCAATCTTTTCATCTTCTACTGGTGGCCAAGCAACAGACCTCACAGCAGTATCAGACTTGTTGCTTTCTGCAAAATTGCCTCTCAAGGTCGAGAACTCTTGACCTTGCAAGACCCTTGGGAATCCATTTATTGGTAAAGGGTCTTCACTTGCTTTAGATGATGCTGTTAAATCACCTAAAACATATTAGGCTACACTTGAACAACGAATACTTCTGCCGAGAGAATTCATAGAAACAACAGATATCATACCTTGTCGAGTAAGGACAGAAGAATCGGGGGATGATGGAATTGCATTAGACCTAGGCTTTTTTGGCCTGGGCATTGGAAGAGGATTCAGAGCTGGAGGAGCAAGAGCAGGCTCGACTTTCCAAGGTGAAACTCTATCAGGACGTGGTATGTTAGATGTTTCATCCCATCTCACCTGAACAAGAGTAAATCCATTATAGCACAGCCAATTTAACAGTCAGACATAGTTGCACAAAGATTAAAGATATGACCTTGAGGCTTCTCCATTTAGAATCTGGCCACCTTTTTGAGTGAGAATCTTCTATTCCAACAACTGTACCAGTAAACCTACAATTTTAACAAGCCATATTAGTAATTTTCTACCATTCAAATTGAATCTTTAGTAATAAGACTATAACACTGACAGATACATTATATCGATGGGAAGAGAGGCATATGGGGCAAAATGAAGTCAGCATACATGATGACAAGTCACACATAAAAAAAGACAACATCAACCATTAATACCTCTGCTCTGGAGCCTCTTCACCTTCAAACCTCATTTTGAACCGCATCCCGATGGTATAATTATTTTTTAGAGATGCCATGTACTGATCATACGGTACAATAAATTCAGCGGGACTGGTCCTGCAAAATAATAGTGACAGAAATTCTGTTAATCCTGTTCCAGTCACATCTGTATGGGAACAAATGCAGAGACACACGAAACATGTCATTAGAACATGATATTGAGAGGTCAGGCTGAACAACCATGATACCCATTTTGGTAGATAGTTTCAAGAAAGTTACAGACCTGGGCTTGTAATAAACAGTGAATATAGTTCCAGTCAAGATGGCATGCCAAGCAGTAGCAAGGACCCCAAGAAGCATGCTGTGGCTAGAGATAACTGAAGATGGGACATTACCCTGATGTTTCATTGCTCGCCTGACACCAACTCGAAGTTCCTCATTCTCACCTCTGCAAGTCCTTAAATTATTTAGAGTCCCAATACAAATGGAGAAAACAAAAGTCACGAACCAATCCAGTTCAAAATCCTATTCAAAGAAGAATCGACCTTAGAAATATAAATGCATCCCCAGCAACTAGCCTCTTGGAGCTGACAAAAACGCTCCAACCACTTTGTAGCAAGTGTCTACGGGGTTGACCTGGTGGAATTTGCCAAAGATGTATTATCAGTCACAATCCTTACACAACAAAGTACAAAGACATATACTACAGAATATGATCCCAAAACTACATAGCTACAATGAAAATAATTTGTTAGTAGTTACCTCGAAAGATATGTCTAAATCGCCACTCATTTCCATGCAAATCCTTTGCCACCAATTCCTGGGTGGGTGGTTGCTTTGACAAGTCCTGCCAACATTCAAATAATACCTCAAACTGTCAGCAGTAATAAAATAGAAAATAAAACACAACAAAAAGAGGAAAACACATGAAAAACAAACCAGTGGTGGAAGGCATTCATCGGCATGCCGCCTCAGCACGGAAAACCCACCATGGGTACTGGTATCAGAGGCCGTTAGAGTCTTACAGAATGAATGAACATGAAATCGCGCCAGTGGAGGCAGTGGAGGCTCTTTCTCAACAGCATTCTCATCTTGCTGCCATCCCAACACATTCAAAACCAACAGAAAAATCATAAAAAACAAGTTTTTAGCTGAATTACTGAGTCAATAGTTTTTTATTAGCAAGACTAAACAAACTATGAACTCACGTTTGACTCAGGAAGTAAGGTCAATTGGGCAAAAACCTCATCCGTGTCTGGCTCCGCCTGAAATAATCAATCATCAATTAACAGTACAACTCTATGACTATTGCTTCCTTCTAAACCACATTTGCTATAGTGTATTTGGCTACGTAGTTTATCACTTTTTACGTTATTAATAAGCAAATCTGTAACTGTTAGTATAAAGCATAGGAAATTATTAATTTTTTAAAATGATTAAAAAGTTAAATAAATTGAACAACACTACCTTCAGCTGCACGTTGATGACACGACAAAGAATCTTAGACGGGAGATCATAAACAGGCATATGTTGGTCTGCAACCTGATTCGTAGACGCCTCCACCTAATTCATTTCACAGCAAAACAAAAAATATTAATTAAATAAAATAAACCGCACAAAAGTTTTCAATTACGAGGGGAAGACTACATATACTCCCCAGATCTCATTAGCTGATAGCCTCGTTCATTAAAACATTTTTTAAACCTCACAGAATATAGAAAAACATTAAAAACCATCATTTAGAGCAGAAATTCAGTCCTAGGAAGCAATTCAGAACTCCTGACTCAATTAGGAATTTTGTTTATGTTCATTCATTTTTCATTAAGGCTGTGTGCATCTTCCTCACATCCCACTAGGTGAAAGCATTGGGTCACCCTAAAATTCATTTTTCATTAAAAATATAAATAAAAGATTATGAAGTAAAAGCATAATTTTTGTGCATGGAAAATTAATTCAAATTAATTTGCCCAAAAAGTAATCATGTAACTAATTAATTTACCTACCAACATGTCGTTGGTCTAGAGGTATAAAGCCACTAGATCCAGGGATGACCAAAAGATCGACGGTTCGACTCCCGGAAGCGACACTTGTTAGAAGGGGCACCCATGTACACTTGGTATTACCAAAAAAAAATTAATTTACCTGTTCTATATGACCTTGAGGGAAATAAAAGACAAGTTCTCCTTCTCGGGGGACAGTAACAAGAGGACCAGCACAAGCATGCCATAGCTCTCTGTAAAGTGCAGCTTCTGCATCTAAAAACATAAAACAAAAAACATCAGAACCAAACAAGCCCTTACAATAATAGAAACTACTATAACACTGACTGATTTATCACTTATCTTTATCTTCTTACCACTGGCCTTGGATGATGTTAAATTACCATTCTGTCCCTCTGAACCACCACCACAACCGTCGTTGTTATGGCTCAAACAATTACCCTTCATAACTATCTCCGATGTTGCCATTTTCACTGAATCTCACCACAAATCTCTCATCTGAAACACTCTTTTGCTCAAATTCTACGCAAAACAAAAAAAACACTCCTACCTTCTCAACAAACAGAAAAACAGTGGAAAAAATCACAACAAAGCTTCTTCAAACAAAGAAAAACAATTTCACAAACTATGTTCGGTATAAAATTCAATTGAAATTTTCCACGTTCGTTTCTCTTTCTCTGAGGTGAGAAACGGTTACAGAAAAAGCAGAACTGGAATTAAAATTAAAATTAAAATCTGGAAGTAAAACCAAGACACACACACAGCGTTTAGTTTTTCTATGTAAGAAGAGAGAGAGAGAAAGGAAGACTTAACCAGAGTGGTCAAAACATTGTGCAATAATTTCAACCATGGTCAATCACTTAACCAATATTAGAAGAAGAATGGGGTCACTGGCATTTGCCGGTTGAGATGACCTATGAGTTCGGTAGAACCGGTTGGAAAGGGAGGGAGGAAGAAATATACTCCACTTCATGGCTGGATCATGTGTATAAAGTTTAGATTTTTCTAATTCACCTACAAAATTCAACTCGTAAGTAATGCTAAAGATAAAAGAATATTGGGTTAAGAACATATGCTATCATCAATGTATTATTAAATGTTCTTAATGTGACATTCTTATTTTTTATTAAGTATAATATATATATACTATCAATATAAAGATTTATATATAGTTACTAATTATTTATTTGTATTATATTTTAAAATAGTCAATTATTAAACATGAATAATGGATAATAAGTGACAATGCATAAAACTCATATGTTGCTAGTGGATATATCTTTTTCTCATATTTATTACAAAAGAACATTCATGTATTTATTATTGAAAAATGCGTCCACTAACATTATATAAGTTTTACACAATGTTATTATATTATTTATTGTTCATTTTTAATTATCATTTATTCTTAAAAACAATATAAATAAATGATAAATAATATATTGACCGTGCATAAATTTTATACTAACGACACATAAATATCTTTTTATTTTTAGAAGGTAATGTGGAATCAAATAAAATATTTATTTGACAAGAACACTCATGTATTTATACTATGAGAGAGACACCATTTATTATATAAAATATAAAAATATGAGTTTAGATACTTAAATAAAAATAAGAATAATCTTTATCATCATTAAAAATGTATATATTTTTGTTAATTTATAGAATAGGTAATAAATTATAAAATATATATATATATAAATAATATTATGTATGGAGATGTTTAGCTTTAAGAAGGGATTGGAGTGGCAAGCTACCGCGTGTGTCGTGATGGAGACAGGAAAGTTGAAGTATTTTTATTGGGAAACGACAGTGTCCTATTAACTGGCAGGAGGGCTTCATGGATTGGATGCAATACCCACACGCAGATCGAGAAAGAGGCGATGCACATTTAACAGGGAGCACATCTGCCCTATCTATAATATCTGATCGTGTATATTACTTAAGTTAAAATTTTAATAAATAAATATTTTTTTAATCGATTATAAGCAGTAATATATAAAATTGTATATGTTTTGGGCTAAGAAAATGTTCTCCCCATTTAACACACTCCAACTCCAAGGGATCAGTTGGGAAATTACACTTACAGTTAACATTAAAACAAAAAACAAGGGTAGATTAGAATATATCTTCTATCCTAAAAGTGTATTATTTGTGATTGACTTGAAATATATATTTAAGTTTAAAATTTAATAATTAAGTATTTTTCTCATCAATTATAAGTGTTATCAATAAATATCTGGGATAGAAATATCATCCTATAACATATGGGTTTGAGTTTTAGAAAATATATTCGTGTGTATTTTGCAAAATATATTATGGACTACATTCTTTTTTGAAATGTATATTTTTTTTCTAATATATTTTCATATGTACTTTAGTTTTAGTTTCCTACAATCCTACATCTTTAATTTTATTCTTTGATAATATATAAATGTTAAAAATTATCCATTTATTACTCACATATCAGATTGTAGTTTCATCCCAAATATTATCAAGCCACTGATCTTCTACGTTACTAGTTACTTCATACCCCTACAAATGTTTAGATGTTTAAATTTGTCCAGTACTAAATTCGTTCAATCTATTTATCTATTATGAGGAATTTTCTTCTATTTATATGTTCAATTTAGAGATTTAATGATGTATTAATTATAAATTTTTATTTTGTTTATATATAATATTATAGTTATGGTAATATTTATGCATTGACAATATAAAAATTTATATATAGTCAGCGTATCATCCATTGTTCATTTGTATTACTTTTATTTAAATCAATAATAACTAAAATGAATAGTTCATAATAGAGTGACAATATTAAAATCTCTTGCAGTATCATTATATACACCTTCCTCTTATTTGCTTACGTAATGAACACAAAATGATGAGAGAAATGATATATTAAGGAAAAAATAAATAGTACGTAGACATACTTTTTTGTAATGAGATAAATAAATAGGAGCAATGATACTATTATTCACGACATTTTGATAAATAGCTTAAATTTGTATAAATTCATAAAGATGATACACTTATTCTAACAATAGGTTAAAATATTTATTTCATATCTTTGTTATTTATTATGGAGAAATCTAATGATTTGAATTAGTAAGTAGACATAAACTGCTAAACTTTTCTAGAATTAATGACTATGATGTAAGATATATTTTTAAACTTACTCATTGAGTAAGTGGATTCCCTGTCGAGATTTATGTAGTATTTTCTTAGTTTAGTTGTCATACAATGAGACAATTAATATATAGTTATCCATATATGTATTAAATTTAAAGTGTAATATTTATATATTGTTAGTATAAAAATTTATACACAAATAATACATCATTTATAATTCATTCGCATTACTTATATGGATTATATATATATACACACCGATAGTTAAGTATTTTTTTATAATGTCAACAAATCTTCATCATTCATATGTTAGCTATTATTAACTTTCAAATAAAAGTATTATAAATCAATGGTGAATGATGTGTTAACAGTGTACAAAATTTTATATTTTAAACTCTACTTATATTTAATGATAATTAAATATAAATGGTAAATGATGTTCTACTAATATAAAAATTCTTATATTGTTATTAAATATATCTTTCTTTCTTAAATTATGTAGTATTCTCCTAAATTGTCATTTATCTTTATGTAATAATTACAGTTATTTCTTTACAAACATTATCGATCTCTCTTATTATCTAGGTAAAGGGTATTCGAATGTAAAAATAGTCACTAATAATTTTTTGTTGATTTTTTTACAAGACAGATAATATAAATAATTTTCCCTCTAAAACAACACTTATTTAGGAACAAATTGAGTAAAAGACAATTTTTTTTGGTGAGATCTGAATATAATCAATCTTTATATTGTGGTGGAAGTAACTGTGCTCCAAATGAACTATACCTATGGTTCAAATCTTAAGTTGATATTTTATCCTAATAGTGATACGAGAATTAATCTCACATCAGTGTTTGTGAGGAACTGAGGATAATGGTAAGAAAAAAACTTTTTTTATTTTTTTACTTTAAAGACATTTACATCCATGGTTTTAGTAGAGTGTGAGGTGGAACCTTAACTAAAACAGTCTTAAGTGTTTTGCTATTATGGGTCTTAAATTAAGTTAAGTTATTCATTCGTAAGATTATTGCGCCCAATACTCTAATAAGATATCTACCATTAAGTCTTAAAATTTAAGTTATTCATTTTTAAGATTATTGTGCTCAATACTCAAATAAAACCTACAAATATTTTTTACCCACTCTACTACACACTACTAATTTACAGTTTTCAATATTTTTAAACTTTCAACAATATTATATTAATAATACAATGGTCCTAACAATATTATGTAATGTCTTAAGTTTGAGTGTTAATTATGAGTGAATGTGGGATGGAATGGAACAAGTTAAACATATTACTCATAGTACTTAAATATTAATTTGGTCAATTTTTGAACTTGAATTCGTCTCTGATTAGGATGTGACGCGTGAGGGACGATCCAAAATAAAATGAGTCAACTGAAACATGCATCCCATATACATCAGTATATAAATTATAAACCGTAAATAACATTTTTTAAACTAAAAATTATTACAATCACGTGACTGAAAATTATGAAAGACATTAGAATTTCAGAACAATTTAAACTATCAAGTGTCAACATAAATTGAAGTGTTCTTATAAATAATAAAAAATACATGAGAACTGAAACGATAACAACATGTTAATACTCAAAAGTTCACACAAAAATGAATACAATAACTAGCTTTGAACTGAAATCTGAAACTTAAATTGGAGTTCAAACAAAGTAAACAAAAACTAAAAATTAATTAGTTTTCTATCAATCAAGATTCATGGTTGCATCCTCATCTTTAAATCATTGTGACTAGGGAATCTTTGTCACCACCTCTGCAAGAAAAATAATCAAAATTACATAATGCATATTTTTAATTGAATTAACCAAATAGTAAAAAACAAGTGAACTCGCCATCAACAACTTTTTCACTAATGTCAAATTGATCAAAATCCTTATCATCAAACTTTTAGGTATTTGAGTTATGTGGGTTGAACATAATGAGTATTGATAGCTACTTATTCAACTATTCTTAATATATAACTTTAAGGGACGGGTCGGGTGACCCGAACCCGTCCTTTTTTGACGACGGGTTTATCCCTTTTAATCGTGTCTGTCCTTTTTTATTTATTTGGATGGGTTCGACTCGTCCCTAAGTCATCGAGTAGAGATGATTCTACAGGTCGGAATAGGTCTTGCTCACCCCTAGTGTTAATAGATGAAGTAAGGATGTTACTGTTGAGAGATCTTCATTCATGGGTTACAACATTCCTCCATGGGCTAAGTAAAATAAGCATATAAGTGGGTTTGACATCACATCTTGACCCAAAACCTTAAGGCATTAGGTCTATGGGTTCATCCACTTATATGCTCTTTAACTCATCCATTCTTGCCCAATGTGAGACTTCTTCATTCACACTTAGAATACCCAACATCTCCCCCTCAAGTGTGAATTCCCATCCGAGTATTGGATACACGAGAGCTCAGCTCTCTATCTACTTGCACCGTTGTTGGCTTATCATTTCATCAACAGAACACACCGCCTTGACCTCTCGTCAGGAAGACTTTCAACACAAGGATCCCTCATGGGTCTACCGACCACTTGTCGCTTCAATACTTCGTTGAGCCATCGAACTATCGGCTCTGATACCACTTGTTGGGAGATCTCCATTCATGGGTTACAACATTCCTCCATGAGCTAAGTGAAAAAAGCATATAAGTGGGTTAGACACCACATCTTGACCCAAAACCTTAAGGCATTAGGTCTAGGGGTCCATCCACTTATATGCTCTTTAATCCATCCATTCTTGCCCAATGTGAGACTTCTTCATTCATACTTGGAATACCCAACATCTCCCCCTCAAGTGTGAATTCTCATCCAAGTATTGGATACACCAGAGCTCAGCTCTGGCTCTACTTGCCCCGCCGTTGGCTTATCCTTTCATCAAGGGAACACGCCGCCTTGACTTCTCGTCAGGAAGACTTTCGACACAAGGATCCTATATGGATCTACCAACCATTTCTGATACCGGGAGATCTTCATCCATTGGTTACATCATTCCTCTATGGGCTAAGTGAAAGAAACATATAAGTGAGTTTGACACCATATCTTGACCCAAAACCTTAAGACATTAGGTCTATGGTTCATCCACTTATATACTCTTTAACTCATTCATTATTGCCCAATGTGGGACTTCTTCATTCACACTTGGAATACCTAACAGTTACATCTTTTTCGGGGTGCATGATTGTCTCTCCCAACTAATGTTGAATCGAACATTCGACCTTTTAGTGATCCTGAAAATCTAGTAAAGTCTTACACCACTAGACCAACATCATATTGATACCCTGATTTCCATGGTGAAGACGTAAATAGAGCGTGCATGATCTAATTCTATGGCGGGGAAGGATCTAGAAGTTATGATAGATATGAGTACATATATCTCAGAGTTTATTACTAAGACGACTCATTTTATGTATCTTATGTTATAATAGAACATTGATTATTAGATTACCATTTTAGATAATAATAATTTACTCCAATAATGAAAATCGATCACTTGAATATCATTATGATTTGGATAGAGAGGTTTTAACCATCAAGAAATTCTATTGTTCTGGAGTATGAAAAGAGTAAAGAATTATAAGCGAGACACTATATCTTGAACGAAAACTTTAACTTTAAGGTACTAATTTTATGGGCTTTTATTACTTATAAATTATTTCACTTCTCTCATCGTATTCAATGTGAAAGTTCACACTTGAATAAATCCAACAATATGATATATGAGAAGTATATAAATAATTAAATACACATATAAGAAACAAAATATATGGTAAAGGAGATGTAGGGTTTACAGTTTTTACCGTTTGTATATCTACAAAAACTTCGTTAAAAGTTTCAAAACTCACTCTATTGATTTCCTTGTGAGGCGACTTATACAATTATTAGTTGAAACTTGAAAGAGAGCAAATCAAAATAAATTTTTTAAAGTTTCCATTTAATTAACTTATAATCTATAATTATTTTACCAAAACTCTGATTAATAAATTAAATATAAGCTTTTTAATTTGAAATATTTTTCTTTGATAAATTGCTTACAGAATCTAAAACTAATATTCATGATGAGGTAAAAGCTCTAACAAAAGTAGCATCTTTCTAACCTTAAATATTATAAGTAAAGTTCATAGTCCAATTTAATTTGACCAATCGGTCGTAAGATAATTTTTATTTATTAATTTACATTATAATCTATATTCATTTTTAAATTAAATTAAAAAGAAACCAGTGAACTAAGAAAATTAACCTTCACTTATATTTAATTGGTCTCATTACTTAGATTAGAAAAACATCATTTTAGTTTCTTCCACATGGAGGAGGATCTATCATCCAAATCGTGATTAAAACCATATCCCAACTTAATAATATTAAAACAAAAATATGAAAAATAATTTTTAATTAGTAATGTTTCCATTGGTACATTACATAATTTATCATACCATTTGAAATAATTGATTCTTATCCCTGTCAAATATAACTGCTCTCATCATTGTCATGTTAATAGAATAGCTGTCCAAAAAATCATGTTGTTATGTCTTTAGCGAATGAAATTTCACCGAAAAAATATTAGTTTTATTTTATGACTTTTATTTTAAACGAAGTGATATTTTTTAAAGAAAGTAAGCGAGACACATGATCTTTACAATGTCATGTCTTGGGGAGGCACGGTCCTTGTCAGAGAATGGTGGCTAGTGTCTTTGGTTCATATTTATTACTAGAGTGCCCTTGTGTATTATGGAAGTTTTGTCTGCAATTTTTTTGAGTATTCTCTTTCTTTATTTTTTCAGGATGGTTTTATAACTTTTTATATTCTTTTTGTCCCATTGAATATAAAAAAATGTTGGATCCATGCAGACGGTTTTGGAATGTAAAAAATAGTACAAATAAATCCTAAAATAAATTGACGAGTTGTAATTAAATATTATATAATATGAAAAATTATAAAAAAATAAAATAAAATTATAAATAATTAATTTGTTCACTTAGATATTTAGCATACACTACTTTGCTTGATATTTAGCATGTCATATCCTATAGGATCATAGAATCTTTGAACTAGAACATGGAATGGCTTTGAGTACAAGGTCAACCAGTGCAACGTTATTCCATAAGAAAAGGCACTAATTTTAAAATTTAAACCAATCATTTTAAAAAATATATTGTATTACAAAAATAAGTTTATGTATTCTGTATACAATCTTCAATTATATCATTAAAAATAAAGATTAAAAATTATAATGAAAATAAAAGGAATATAAAAATCCATGTAAATTAAGCTACATATATCATCTCATTTCATCATAACATGAAGCCAGAAATCCCATAAGAATTTTTAAATAATTTGCAGAATGTTTATGAGTTTATTTTGAAAGGGAAGAGAATGCTTATAAGAATTACTATATATATTTTATGTTTCTAAAATATTTTTATTCTCTCTATTGTCTTGTTTAGAATAGGGAGAAATAGATGTAGTTGAAAAGTGTCTTTAATAAGATTGGTCAGAAAAATACATAATTATTAAATTTTTAACTTAAATATATTTTTCAACCTATTACAATTAGTTACACATGAAAAAACTTACATTTGTAGAACAACATATATGTTCTATGTAAAATAGAGAGAAAAGTTTTAAAGATTTTCTAGAGTCATATAAAACTCTTCACATAATCATTTTTTTTGTCAACTAAATTTCACATTTGCAAACAATGAAGAAATTTAACTTTCTTCCTGATTTCTTTCATTTCTCCCCATCTCCTTCCCTTTATTTCTCCCTTCAAAAAATATTTTGGAGAAAATATTATAACTTTAGCGACATGGAGATGCATACTTACACATATAGGATAACAAATTTAAATGCGATCATTTGTTCCATTTTTTATGTTTCAATTGTATCTCGAACTAATTACAAATTGTCACATACTTAAAAGTAAAAGTTATAAAAATAGAGAATAGTTTTTTATATAATTGCCGAGATTTGATTGGGCGGGGACATAAAGACAAAAAATTTTGGAATAAAAAATCCTTTTTCTTCATATTTATACGTAGGGTGCCCACCGGCCACGCCATAATACTGCATGTGCTTGTGTTGAAATCTTGTTCAAAATTTCCATACACGTAGGAATGAATGTATGATTTTCTTATACTTTAAAATAATAATAAAAAACAAAGAATGTCTATATCTCTTCAACTTGTGAATCTAAATGTCATCCTTTCAACAACAAAAATCTGAATTTGGTTAAAATTTTAAGCCGTGAAAATAGAATTCTATGTATCATAAAAATAACTTTAATTACTTGCATACTCTTATGTCTATATATTATATTGTATTGTATTTAAATTTGACTAATTTTTACCATTCTAAATTTGTATAGTATTTTGTCACCACCCTCACCGCCACCACAATAATTATTGTTGCCGCCACTATTATAACATCTGCTTATCACAACCACCATCATGGCCTCCACCACCATTAATTACCAACACAATTGTCACCATCACAAACCTATTATTATTGTCATAGTAACCATCATTGCCACAATAATTATTATTATTAGTATCGTTTTCGTCATCTCTATCAGTGACATCATGTTACAACCACCATTTTCGCCATCACTACTTCCACCACTACCATTGTGCCATTCCGTAACATGTTTTACATCAAAATATAACCTTTTGAATTAAAAGATTTGCAAGGTTTTTATAGTTGGGTGAGTAAGCCTTTTGTGAATAATTGTAATTGTGTGTATATTTCAAAAGTCATTATTACAGGTAAACCAAGATAAACAGGTAAGCCAAGCAAACCATGATTGTATCATTAACCATGTTAGCATGAACACTAATCAAGGAACTTTTGCTTTTGACCGAGGTACTTTGGATCGTGATTGAGGAGCACTGACTCAGGCCTGTCTAGTGGTGCATTAGACCTGGCCTAGGCACATCCGCTTGGCACCTACACACACCCGCTTGGCGCCTCAGTTCTGGCTTGATGCCACACATCAGACGCATCATGTCTGCACCAGACACACCAGCTTAGCGCACCAAATATGGCCTACACACATTCATTTGGCGAATCAGCTCTGGCCTATGACCATATATTAGAAGCATCAAGCGTGGACTCGAAATATGAACTTGGCGCATCAGGTGCACAAATTGTTTAGCCTTGACACATCTACCTTGTCCCATAAATCATGCTTAGACTTTCCCATATGTTCAAAACTTTATAGGGGCATATTTTTGGTTATGGCATTTTTAGTCTTTTTCATTATAATTAGTTAAGAGTTAGTTAGGTTATGGGTAGTTATTTTTCTGTTTTTACCAATTGCTTGTTTTGCAAGTAACTTTGCTCATCTTTTATAAATATGGCCCGTACGGGCACATAATAATCAATGAATGGAGGTATTATTCATGTTAATTTCGTAATATGGTATCAAGAGCATAATCCTGAAGAATCTCTTAAACACCTCTTCAAATTACTCCATTTCTTCTCTATCCCTCTTCATCTTCTCCCATAAACCAGTCTTGGATTGAAGTATGGCAGAATCAACAAGCATGGATCATCAGAGAGATACCCAACTCATCATTCACAACAGTGAAACCAAGAACCCCTATTACCTTCATCCTAAAGACAGCCCTAGTGCAACTCTTGTCACACCACCATTAGATGGCACTAACTACCAAAATTGGAGCAGATCAATAAAAAGGGTCTTACTCTCAAAGAACAAGTACAAGTTTGTGAATGACTTTATCACTGCACCAAGTCAAAATGAACCTGAGTATGATACACGGGAAAGGTGCAATAACATGGTTATATCATGGATTACAAGATGCCTAACACCACAAATCTCTCACAACATCATATACATTGAGAATGCTCAAGATCTTTGGGAAGATCTCAAGGAAAGATTCTTAAAATGGGACTATCTTCACATGTCTGATCTTCTACAAGAAGTGCACTCTATAAGACAAGGGGACAGAGGCGTATCAAGATTCTTTACTGACCTAAAGACAAAATGGGAAGATCTTGAATCCCTTAGACAAATACCCTTCTGTCTATGTAGAAACAAATGCACTTGTGGAGTGTATGACAAAATGAAAGCATATCGTGAAAATGAGTATGTGATATGCTTTCTTAAGAGCCTAAATGAGGAATTCAACACTTCTAAGGCTCAAATCCTTCTAATGGAGCCCCTTCCACCCATAAATAAAGTCTTTGTTCTGTTGTTACAACAAGAAAGACAATTGGAAACAAATACCCAAGGCACCAAGATTTTTTTCAATGCAACCAACAAGGGAAATAGTCATCAAGATGAATAAGGACAATCTTGAAGATCAAAGGGTAACCATGGAAAAGGCAACACCAATCAAGGAATGGGAACATGATCAACAAGATGCTACAAGAAAACTAACATGAAGGTATGCACCTACTGCAACAAAGAAGGCCACACTTTGAGACATGCTATTTCAAGCATGGTTTTCCTCCCAACTACCAACAAGACAAGACAAGGTAGAGCATAAACATGATCAACAATGCAATAATAGAAAACAACATGGAACTTGAGAGTAACAAGGAATCTTCAAGCTCAAAGAGCCATGCTGCAAAGGGCTACAACTTTGGGGCAGAGAAATATGCTCAATTGACATCCTTGCTGCAAAGTATTGGAACAACTCAACCTGATCACAACATAAATCAACTAAGTGTGACACCTATAGCACAAGAAGGTAATGGTGAACAAGATGATCAACAAGTGTCAGGTAATCTCTCTTTATGGATCTTGGACACTAGTGCTACATACCATGTTTGTCCTAATCTAGATGAATTTGACATGTTTCACTCTATTACACCAATCATCATTAACTTACCCAATGGCTCTACCACTTGGGCCACCATATCAGAGACGATTATCCTATCTAAGTCCCTAACCCTACATGGTGTCTTATATTTTCCCGATTTCAAGTTCAATTTGATATCCATCTATAAGCTAACAAAGTATATGCATTGTCAACTAATCTTTGATGGCTTAACATGTTGCATTTAGGATATGACTACCTTGAGGATGATTGGTCGTGCTAAATTAAAAAATAGTCTGTACATCCTTAAGAGAAACACTAGGACATAGGCTAAAAACATTTATAATGTGAGCAATGCTTGTACTGATTACAATTTTTATTTATGGCATTTTAGACTAGGCCACCATTCTTTTCATGTTTTAATCTTTGTATGTAATACCTATTCCTATGTGAATCATGATTCTTTTAATGCTTGTGATTACTCTCATCTTGGAACACAACCAAAAGTGCCTTTCCTTAGTAGTAATAACAAGGTTAGCAACATTTTTTATTTGGTTCATATGGATATATGAGGGACAAAGGTTAGCAACAACTCAATTGTTGATGACTATTCCAGGCACACTTGGCTCTTGCTTATGAAAGCCAAGTCAGAAGTTAGGCACTTAGTTCAAGACTTTGTCAAGATGATCAAGACTTAGTTTGATAAAGTCATCAGAGCCATAAGAAGTGACAATGGAATAGAGTTTAGCATCCTTGAATTCTTTAGAGAACATGGGAACATGGGATCCTACATCAAACCTCATGTGTTGAGACTCCTCAACAAAACTCTATTGTTTAAAGAAAATATAGGCACTTGCTGAATGTCACTAGAAGTCTGATTTTTCATTCCAACTTACCCAAAATCTTTTGGTCCTATGTTGTGGAATAGGCCACTTATATGATAAACATATTACCTAGCCAAACCCTGCAACACAAGTCTCCTTTTGAACTTCTCAATGGAAGTACACCCAACCTATTAGAGACCAAAGTTTTTGGTTGTCTTGGCTATACCTCAACTCTTACCCAACGAAGGACCAAATTGGATCCTAGAGCCAGAAAGTGTATATTTCTTGGACACATAATAGGAACCAAGGGTTATGTTATGTTTGACTTAAAGACTAGAGAAATCTTAGTGTCTAAACATGTTGTTTTCTATGAGCATATCATTCCTTATAGAGTCAATGACTTAGGGAACAACGGAACCCAAGACAACAACTTAGACTTAACCTTTCTAAACTATGAGAATGACAACACCACATCTACTGAGATTGAGTACAACAACAATGAGTACCATCCTAATGAGTCTGATGACAACAATCAACCTAATGATTTTGAGGGTATTGACTTCTTTGACACCTTTGCCCTTATTGTTAAGTTAACAATAGTTAGACTTCTATTTGCCATTGCATCCTATCAAAACTGGATGCTACATCAACTAGATGTCAACAATGCTTTCTTGCATGATGACCTAGATGAGGAAGTATTTATGACCACCCCTCCTAGTGTCACATGTAGCAAACTCAACAAAGTATGTAAATTAAGGAAATCCCTCTATGGCCTAAAGCAAGTAGGAAGACAGTGATATACTAAGCTTTCAGAGTGCCTCATTAGCTTAGGATATACTCAATCTCACCATGATCATTCATTCTTCACTAAAAATGAGGGACGAGCCTTCACTGCCCTATTGGTTTATGTGGATGATTTGGTCCTAGCGGGAAATAACAAGGCTAAAATAAATAGAGTCAAGCAATGCCTAAATGAAAAATTCAAGATCAAAGACTTAGGATCCCTTAAATACTTCCAAGGACTAGAAATTTCTAGAGCAAGAGATGGCATATCCATTTGCCAAAGGAAATATGTCCTGGACATATTGAATGATATTGGTTTTCTTGATTCTAATCTTGTGCCAACTCCCATAATCAAACTACCAAATTGCACCAAGATGACTCCTCTAGCTACATTGACCCAACTTCCTATAGAAGACTTGTAAGAAGATTACTTTACCTAACCAATACCAGGCCCAACATTGGCTTTGTTGTGCAACAGCTAAGCCAATTCATGGCTCAACCTATCAATCTGCATTACAAGGCCCTTTGCAGAGTCCTTAGGTACATTAAAGGAAGCCCTTGTCAGGGGCTATTCTATCCCAACTCTTCCACCTTGAAGTTAAAAGCCTTTAGTGACTCTGATTGGGCAGCCTACATAGATTTTAGGAAATCCATTACAGGCTGTTGTGTCTTCTTGGGAGACTCTCTTATCATTTGGCAATCCAAGAAGCAAAACACATTGGCTAGATCCTCCTCAAAGGCTGAATATCGTGCCTTGGCCTTGACCTATTGTGAAATTCAATGGTTGACTTACTTGCTTGAAAATTTTAAAGTGCATTTTATACAACTTGTTCTACTTTATTGTGATAATGACTCAGCTAGATATATAACTGCAAATTCAATGTTCCATGAAAGGACTAAGCACATTGATATTGATTGCCATATGGCCAGGGAAAGATTACACTCCAAACTCTTCCATTGTTGCCTATTTCAACTATTGAACAAGTTGCAGATATTCTAACTAAGGTTTTGGATCCTACTCCATTCCAATACTTGCTTTCCAAGTTTGGATTAGTCAATATCTACTCTCCAACTTGCA
>NW_017717899.1:0-9797 GCF_001865875.1 Lupinus angustifolius
ATTAAAGGTAAACCAAGATAAACAGGTAAGCCAATCAAACCATGATTGTATCATTAACCATGTTAGCTTGAACAGTGACTAAAGGACTTTTGCTTTTGACCGAGGTACTTTGGATCGTGACCGAGGAGCACTGACTCAGGCCTGGCTAGTGGTGCATCAGACCTGGCCTAGGCACATCTACTTGGCGCCTAAACACACCCGCTTGGCGCACCAGTTCTAGCCTGAGGCCACACATCAGACGCATCCGGCCTGCACTAGACACACCATCTTAGCGTACCAAGTAGGGCCTACGCACATCCGCTTGGCGAGTCAGCTCTGACCTATGACCATACATCAGGCGTGGACCAAAAACATGAACTTGGCGCATCAGGCACACAAATTGTTTAGCCTTGGCGCATCTACATTGTCCCATAAATAATACTTAGACTTTCCCATGTGTTCAAAACTTTACATGGGCATATTTTTGGCTATGACCTTTTTAGTCTTTTTCATTATAATTAGTTAAGAGTTAGTTAGGTTATGGGTAGTTATTTTTCTATTTTCACCCATTGCTTGTTTTGCAAGTAACTTGGCTCATTTTGTATAAATATGGCCCTTATGGGCACATAATAATCAATCAATGAATGTATCACTTATGCTAATTTTCGTAACAGTCATGTCTTTGTGTAAGGGCTCAACATCTGGATTATGTTTTGGTTTGCTGTAATTTGGTCTATTTGGTTAATAAAGAACGAGGTTGTGTTTGGGGAGGGGGTCTACAATTTCTCGGTTGTGATGGATGCCATCAAATTAGATCCTAGTTGTGGTTTTCTGCTAATGCTAAGTCTGCAAATTATAGCTTTGCTAGTTGGTGTATTGACCCTTGGTCTTGTATTTTATCTTCTTGTTAGTCTCTTTGTTCTTTTGCTGTTCTAATTTTGCTGTTGTAGTAGTTCTGTTTTGTTGTTCTATATGTAGTCTATTTTTTCTACTCTATCTTGTCTTTCTTATGGTTCTGTTTTTGGTTTGTAATGGGTAGCGCCCCTTGTGCTTTCTTATTGAAACCTTTTTCTTACAAAAAAAATAAATAAATTAAAACAACAATAGAAGTTAGAAACAACATGGCAAAAAGTGTTGGAAATAAATCATTAAGGATCCTTTTTGAATTGCACAGGGAAATAAATGAAAAGAAATAATTAAAAGTTATTTCACAAGTGTATTTTATGACTTTCAAATATTTTTCTTCTTCTCACTATCCTTCAAAAACCAACTCAGAAGCATATCATAAATAACTACCAACAAACTCTCTTGAACTTCCATCATTCACTAGAGAGAGCATTTAATTTATTAAAATTTGTACCTTGATGTTTATTAGTTAAAGAATAAAGGTTAAAATTACAATAGTTTGCTTTTATCAAACACATCACCTCCATTTAGCCAAAAGAGGGTGATTCCAAATCTCATATCATCATAGTAACATCCATGAAGAAAGTTTGTCTGTGTCGGGATTATTGAATTCAAGATTCATATTGGAATTTTCAAACATTAAATATAATATAAGGGTGTAATATTCAAAACTTAACTGATTAAGTTTATTTGTAATTTGGCAATCACATGATTCCTATCACCAACTTTTCTTAGATTATCATCTAATTAATAGACTTAAGTATATAAAAAAGAAATCACCAATCTTGCCATGAATAAAACCTCACGCAACCTGGATGAAAGAACTTCGAACATTTATTCCAATAACACTAGTTTTATGAAAGTTAACTATTAATTTAAAAAACATCTGAGAGCTCTTACTCACACATTCTCCCAAGATACTTCATCAACAAAAACAATATCATAGCGTGGTTTACTTGATAATCCAGATACTCTCCGGTATTGGATGAGATACTCACACATATCATTCAAAAATAAATTAACACTATAGATTTTAAATTATTTTCAATTAAAAAATTGTTGTTTGCATAGTTCACAACAACACTGAATGACATGAAATAATAATTACTCGCTAAGTCTCGACCATGTCGCTTTTTTTAAGACGTTTCGTGGTACAACCGAAATTGTGCAAGCAGACTATCAATGATGCCGTCCCTAGGGTAAAACAACTCAGTTCTCTATTATTCAATTTCTCACTGCAATGTAAGAATCGATCTCAAATACATCCACAATATGGCTACTAATGCCAATTCTTTAAATTCTCACAATATAACTACTCGCGCCAATTCTTTTCCCACAATACTGACTACGAGTGTCAGTTCTCGAAATTCTGATAATTTGGCTATATGTGCTAATTCTTAAGTGCGATAGAAAGAAAATGAGAGAAAGTTACCATAAATGTATCGACAAAAATTTATGGGGAGAAAGAAGAAAGTCAATGAAGATTGCTCGACTAATGCGAGTTATAATGAGGGGATGATGCCCCTACTTATAGCATGAGACCTCCAACGACTCCAACACCCGACAATAAGATCGGGTGGTAAATCCCACGATTTGACAGTGGATAAATTATCACACGAATCTTCTTCTCCCTTTGACCAAATTCTTCTCCCCCACTCTCCACTCTTCAACTGTGCTGACTCAGTCATACACACACATGCCACACATGTGTTGATTTGGTCAACACACGATCCAAATGCCCAAGAATAAAATTTATTTAAAAAGAATGTTGGGCTCAAGCCCAAGTCCGACCAGAACACATACTGAGTCGAGTCGAGCCGGCTGGATGACAACGGAGGAGGTGGTGGTGGTGCGCGTGTATATGGAGGGTTTTTTATTTGTGTGAGTCATTACCCACTCATAAAACCCTTTGTACCCCTTGTGGCACACCCAAGGTTTGAACTTAAGGCAATTTCTCTCCTCCAAGCAATGTGTGACTTGTGGTGTTTTTTCATTTCACATTCCCAACCTTCCCTATTAATGGCCTCATTAATATTCTTTTAAACAATTTGAAAACCAACAATTTCCAACAATCCTCAACTTAAAATTAAAAAAACGATTCTGGGAATTTCTGTGGTCTCAATAAGACTGTGCATAAACAAATGTGTCATACGACTTGAACCTTTGCATATTGAATAAGATCCAGATTTTACTAGAGTGACTTGTGATCTTCAACCAATTCTGTGCTTCAATATAATTACCAGGGGTAAGAGCTATAGCTTGTTTCCAATATTCAGCGGCCTGATCAAACCAAGCCTCCGCAATTTCCGAATATCCCTGTCGAATGGCCTGTTCTCCGCGGTCGGAATAGGTGAGTAAATTCCTTCCCTTAGAACCGTACTTGAGAGTTTCCTGCCTCATACGGCTCAGCAAGTCAATTTTCGGTGTTGTCTTGAACTCTATCTCCAACATTAAACCATACACAACATTTTCAAATATGTATTCTGTAAAGCCCGTGCGTTAAAGGTCATTCATATCTATCCCAATATAGTGAGCAATCTAGAAATTTATGCCCCTAAATTTCATAGGAAGCGATCCCCACTTCAACATTCACAAAGGTGAGTCTATCAAGAGTACTCATATAGCCTAGGTACTCCACTCCAATTGGAGTATAAATCTCATTAAGAGTTTAACTCATCCTTACATATGCTACATGAATCATGCTTCTCATAATTTTATAGCATGTTCGTTCTCATATCACTTCACAACTTGTTATTACCTATTGAACCTATTTCTTGGGATCTCCAGTCACTTAGCTCGGGTTACCATCATGAGTGACCCTCGTTCTAAGGACAATAGTCTCATACTCTTGAAAGTATTATGGACTTTCTCTCTAGCTAGGCCTTTCGTCAAATGATTTACTAAGTTATTCTCAATGCATACATGATCCACTCTAACAGCTCCTGTAGAGAGTAACTCTCTAATAGTATTATAATAGGTGCAGTACTATCACAATGGTATCAGTACTATCACAATGAATCTCTGTAAGAAAGTTTCTCAACTAACTTGTTGTTCACTAGCTGTTGTTGGTGTTGTCATCTCAACTTCTATAGTGGATTGAGCCAAAATAGTCTGTTTCTTTGACTTCCAAGAAACAGATCCACCAACTATGCTAAATATATAACCACTGGTTGCTTTAGAATCATCTGAAAGAGTGTCCCAATCAACATTGCTGAATTCTTATAGGACAGTTGGAAACCTTCGGTAATATAATCCAAGGTTTATTGTTTTCTTAAGGTATCTCATTATCCTTTCTATAGCATGTCAATGTTTCATACTAGGTATAATGGTAAACCTGCATAATAATTCCACAATATAGACATTATCGGGTCTAGTGCAATCAGTGGTATACCGAAGGCTGCTAATGATGCTAGCATACTCTGTTTGTCTTACACCTTCACTAGTGTTCCTAATTTTTTTTACATTTGGATCATATGATGTGCTAACATGTTTACAATCAAAATATTTATATTTCTTTAAGATCTTTTCCACATAGTGAGATTGCTCTAAATAAATTCCTTCTTATGACCTAATAAGTTTTATACCAAGGATTACAATCGCCTCTCCAAGGTCTTTCATATTATAGTTGTTACACAACAATGATTTCCCATTTTTCACAACATGCATGTTGGAACCAAATATGAGTAGGTCATCTACATAGAGACACGTGATAGCGTAAATATCATTTACTGATTTGTAATAAATGCATTTGTCATTTTCATTTACCTTACACTCATTCAAGACTATTAAGCAGTTAAACTTTTCATGCCACTATTTAGATGCTTGTTTAAGACCATACAACGACTTATCTAACTTTCAATCCTTATTTTCTTGCCCATGTATTACAAAACCTTCAGGTTGTTCTATATAGATTTCTTCTTCTGAATCACCATTTAAAAATGCAGTCTTAACATCCATTTAATGTACTACTAAATCATTTATTGCAATGATCAATATTAGTACTCAAATGGATTTATTTAGTCAGAGGTGAAAATATGTCGAAGAAATCTACATTCTCCCTTTGCATGAAACCTTTGGCTTTCAGGTTGTTCCATATAGATTTCTTCTTCTGGATCACCATTTAAAAATGCAGTCTTAACATCCATTTGATGTACTACTAAATCATTTATTGCAACGACCAATATTAGTATCAAATGGATGTTATTTAGTCAGAGGTGAAAATATGTCGAAGAAATCTACATTCTCCCTTTGCATGAAACCTTTGGCTACAAGGCGAATCTTGTATTTATCCATTGTGCTATCGGGTTTCAGTTTCTTTTTCAATACCCACTTACAATCAATATGTTTGCAAACATGAGGCAAGTCAACTAAATGTCAGATCTTGTTAGACTCTAGAGAATTCATCTAATCATTTATGGCCTCTTGCCACAAATCAGCATCCAAAGAAGTCAAAGCTTCTTGGTGAGTTGATAGATCTTCTTCCTATGTATAGACCATATAATCAGGTCTATACTTTCTAGCAGTCCTTGTTCTCTTACTTCTTATAGGTTCTTAAAATTGTTGTTTGTGTAGCTCACAACAATTTTGAATGGCACAAATAATACTTACTGACTGAGTCACGACTAGGTCGCGCTCCTTAAGACGTTTCGTGGTACTGCCAAAATTGTGCAAGGAGACTCTTAGTCATACCGTCCGCAAGATAAAATAGTCCAATTCACTTTTATTTGATTTCTTACTACACTTAATAAATCTCGAATACACCCACAATATGGTTATAAGTGTCAATTCTCGAAATTCACGCAATATAACTAACCGTGCTAATTCTTTTTCCACAATACTGACTACGAGTGTCAGTTTTTGAAATTCCCACAATTTGGCTATTTGTGCCAATTTTTAAGTGTCACTGAAATAAAGGAGAGAAAGTTGTCGGAACTGCGTCGCAAATATTTATGGGGGAGAAAGAAGAAAGCCGAGGAAGATTGTTCGAATGGTGCGAGTTATAATGACAGAAGAAGACCTCTATTTATTGCTTGAGGCCTCCAACGATTCCCTCATCTCACGGTCAAATCGGATGGTAAATATGAAACTTGAGGAATTTTTTCATTTCACACCTCCAAGATTGCTCATTAATATGCTTTTAAACATTTTGAAAATCAACAATTTCCAAAAAAAATTATGAATCAACAAATCTATTATAGCCTCATATTTGAGTATTTGGATTGTATGATACTGGACATGATCCAAACTCTTAATCATGGGTATAATTTTCTCACATTGAGCCACTTTATTGACTAAAGACCATGTCAAGTGTTGAAAATTTTATGTGGTATAGTTGGTTTGACTTATGAAAAAAGATGGAAGATTCACTGGAAATAATTCAGCTATATATCACGCCTTTGATTCAAATAAGATCTTAGAGATAGTTTTGTGGAAAAAGATAATAGAATGTATGATTTTTCACTTTAGTGTATAGTATTTGACCTAAGAACCTGCACATAAATTTCAGTTATGACCACGTTTTTGAAATATTGAACGCATATAATTTAATTTGAACTATACCATAACTAAAAAAGAACAAAATATATGCAACTAAGGATACTCATGCATGTGACTTACCTGAGAACCTTGGGACATAAATGTGCGCATGTTTCAGCTATCTTCTAAGTTCCATTTTGTGGATTGAGTTAGGACTAGGATGTGGTAGGGGAGACAATTTTAGGACTATGTAGGACAAGTCAGAAAATGACAACTGAAGCAATGAAAAATAATTAAAGGTCAACTTAGTTCTCCCAATATATGCAATATCATCATTATCTTAGTGCCCAGAAGTGTAATTTAAACTATTGACCCTTTGATCTATGTGGAATATAGTGAGATCTTATATCATTAGATCAAAATCTTATTAGTAATATGCAAATTTAAGTATTTGAATATTTAGATTTCTACCAAAGTTTTGAAGGTATGAAAGAAGAAATATTTTACTTCAATTCCATTTCATTGGTTCTATTCAAATTGGAGGGAATGAAATTAGAGTTTGGAGGGGAAAATTTCATTTAATTCCACTATTAATGAAGCAACTCTAAACTTCACTTTCATAAATTCCATTCTTTCTCTCCTTCTACCCCTTTCTTCCAAACATGCCATATTTTCATTTTTAAACTTTTTTTAGAGATCTAAATTAATGACAATTATATCTTCGGAAGATGAAATTGATGTCTAACTCCAATAGAAAAATGAACTGGAACTTTAGTAACTTCTCCAATTATCCATCCAAACACCCTTCTTTAGAACTAGTGTCTAGTCAATAGAGGTAAAAAAAATAGGCAAGCTATTTTTGAACCGACATACGAAAAGCAAAAACATACAAATTTGGTAATTTCATAGTCACTCACTCTTAGCTGTGTATTGTGTCCTAGGTATAGCTTTTCCCATCTATTACGTTGGTTATTTTAACATAATCATATTCATATGCACATGATACAAATGTACTATTCCGAGAGAAAAATTGGTTTTTAATATATTATTAAAAATATTCAGTTTGAATATCTTTAATTCGAAAGATTTAGATCATAATACAGCTTCTCCTTATTGATTAGCATATAGAATACTACTTTTTATAGTGTAATGACAAGAAACCAAAAGAAAACACTACTAAGGTCTAGCGTTATGAATCTTTGTTAAGAAAATTATATATCTTCATACTAAATTCTCTTATCTATAATAAAGTGATATATGTTACTTTATTTGTTGATAATTGATTTCTAAATGACATGCGTTAAATTGTTGTGGGTAAGAAGATTAGTAGGGAATTTAGTAGGAGACTATAACATTACTCTTTTTTTTATTATATTATGTTTGTTGAAATTATCAGGAAAAAAATGTAATTAATGTGGAATTAATTATGGTTGTGGAATTCGATTTAAACTATTGTTTTGGGCTTGCCATGCATATATTGGGAATGATGGTAATTAGTAAAGTTGTCATTTATTATGAAGGAAACTATCCTTAATGAATAATAAGTGAGTGCTTATCCTCTCTAATACTAAGTAACAGATATCTATATGTAACACTAATTTTTAAAGGGTCTGAATAATTACTTTTTTAATTAAATAATTTAAGAACACGTTTATTATTTTTCTCACATTCCAGTGACGTTTTAGTTTGATAGAAAATCTTCATATCCTCCTATTCCATTAAATTAAATGAACCAGATTTCAAGGATTGGTTCCCTTAAAGAGAAGTTGCCATCAGAAATAAACAATTGGAATCTATTTTTAAGGACATTAGGAGCCTTTTGAACCGTACACCACAATTGCACACAATTGCACACAATTGAGCTATTAGAGTCAGTGTGATAAAAAAGATGGTGCCTTTTGGAATGTATTTAGAAATAAGAACTGGACCCAAAGCTTATGATGATGGTGGTGAAGGACACTTACATGTTAACTTCTTTAAAAGGATGTGTTCGACACTCTAGCTATCTAAATTCCAAGTCCTCCACAAAATTTGCATTTGATGATCCTTTTCCATCCAACATAGTGCATAATTTTTTTAGTTTTAGAGCCCCAGATGAAATATTATTTGAATGTTGTATCAATTTTATTGCAGGGAATTCTACTTGTTTATGTTAGACATATTCAAGTGTAACATGTCACAATAAATATAAATGATGAGTAAAAAGATTTATGATTGAAAAAGAGTTATGAAACTATTGCCTTTGAAATTTTGGTTCAATAGTTAGTGTCTCAATCATGATTCTTCACTATACTCATGTCTGTTAATATTGGAATTTATTTTCTGATAGTTGGAGGCTAGCCGATGAAACTTCACTTTCAACCTTTAAATATACAATATTTTGTAGCAATAAGAAAATAACTAATCCTTATTTCTTAACATGAGTTCTATTTATTTATTAAAGTATCAACGAAGATTTCTAGGGGAAGAGAGAGAATGTTTTTTTGTTAGTAGTCTAAAAAAGTAGAGACCAACAATTTTTTTATTTTTGCATTAAGAACTTTCCTTTTACATGAATAAATCGCTTCGTGATTTAAGTAAAAATGGATAAACCATATGAGCTTTCTTCACTAGATAATTTATAAGTCCAAAGTAATTACATGTCAAAGCTGAGAATTAGACATTAGCATCAATTATATGCCAAAATTACTTAAAAAAATTAACATGAGCCCTATCCAAGCTTGGAGCTTTAGAAGGACTCATTGTATAAACCTAGAAAAATTTACCCTTTAATTCAAAATTCTCCCCATTTATAGACAAAGATACTAAATTTTATATAAAAATAGATAAATAAAAATTATCGACTTACATATATATTAACCAACCTTTTTATATAATTCTACACTCGAAACATATTGTTGTTACTGTAACTTGCAGCAATTCTAAAATGGCACGAAATAATACTTACTGGCTGAGTCACGACCATGTCGCTCTCTTTAAGACGTTTCGTGGCACTGCCCAAAATGTGCAAGCAGACTATCAACCACGCCGTCCCCAGGATAAAACAGCCCAGATCTCTGTTATCGAATTCTTACTGCAATGTAAGAACCAATCTCGAATACACCCACCACAATATGACTACCAATGCCAATTCTCGAAATTACACATAATATGACTACCCGTGCCAATTCTCTTCCCACAATACTAACTACCAGTGTCAGTTCTCGAAATCCCACAATATGGTAACCCCTGCCAATTCTTTACCTACAATACTGACTACCAGTGTCAGTTCTCGAAATCTCACTTTGGCTGCATGTGCCAATTCTTAAGTGTCACGGAAAGAAAGAGGGAGAAGTTTGCCGGAAATGCATCGGCGGAATATTAGGGGGGAGAAAGAAAAGTTGAGAGGAAATGACTTCCACTTGGTGCAAGTTATAATGAGGGGAGAAAGCCTCTAT
>NW_017717900.1:0-634 GCF_001865875.1 Lupinus angustifolius
TTAACTCATCCTTACATATGCTACAGGAATCATGCTTCTCATAATTTTATAGCATGTTCATTCTCATATCACTTCACAACTTGTTATTACCCATTGAACCTATTTCTTGGGATCTCCAGTCAGTTAGGTCGGTTTACCATCACGAGTGATCCTCGTTCTAAGGGCAATAGTCTCATACTCTTAGAAGTATTATGGACTTTCTCTCTAGCTAGTTCTTTCGTCAAAGGATCTGCTAAGTTATTCTCAGTGCGTAGATGATCCACTCTAGCAGCTCCTGTAGAGAGTAACTCTCTAATGGTGTTGTGCTTACGATGAATTTGTCGTTTCTTACCGTTATAAAAGCGGTTCTCAATTTTTGCAATAGCCGCGATACTATCACAATGGATCAACGCAACTGGTATCAATTTTCCCATAGGGGAATCCCTGCAAGCAAACTTCTCAACTAACTTGATTTTTCATTAGTTGTTACTAATGCTATCATCTCAACTTCCACAGTGAATTGAGCTAACATAGTCTGATTCTTTTTAGACTCTAGATAGTCCATCTCATCATTTATGACTTCTCGCCACAAATCAACATCTAAAGAAAACAAAACTTCTTGGAAAGTTGATGGATTATCCTCCAATATATAGAC
>NW_017717900.1:640-1127 GCF_001865875.1 Lupinus angustifolius
GATAATGTAATCCAAGGTTCATTGTTTTCTTAAGGTATCTCATTACCCTTTCAATAGCATGCCAATGCTCCATACTTGGTCTACTGGTAGACCCGCATAATAATCCCACAATATAGGCAATGTCGAGTCTAGTGCAATCAGTGGCATATCGAAGGCTGCCAATGATGCTAGCATATTCGTCTTACACCTTCACCAATGTTCTTAAAAAGTTTTACACTTGGATCGTATGGTGTGCTAGCAGGTTTACAGTCAAAGTATTTATATTTCTTTAGGATCTTTTCCACATAGTGAGATTAATCCAAAGAAATTCCTTCTTTTGACCTAGTAATTTTTTATTTTATTTTTTTATACCAAAGATTACACTTGTCTCCCCAAGGTCTTTCACATCAAAGTTGTTACGCAACAATGATTTCACATTATTCACAACATGAATGTTGGAACCAAATATGAGTAGATCGTGTACATAGACACATATGATAGTGTAAAT
>NW_017717901.1:0-1378 GCF_001865875.1 Lupinus angustifolius
AGACAACCCCAAGTTCTCAAATAAGACAGGTTTGGTTGTCTATTCTTAATAATTTCATATGGGGAAATTTTGTTTTTACTCTTGGGGACTCTATTTAGCACATAACAAACATGTAATAAAATTTCACCCCACCAAGAGGGTGTTGCAACAGAACTTAACATAATAGCTACAAATAATTCAGTTAAAGTTCTATTCTTTCTTTCAGCTTTACCATTCATTTCAGGTGAATATGGTGCAGTTGTTTCATGAATAATGACATTTAATTTATAAAAATTATTAAACATGTTAGAGTTATACTCAATGCATCTATCGCTTATGAGTTTCTTTATTTTATTGTTGAGTTGATTTCAATTTCAGTTACATATAACTTAAACATGTCATCAGTGGCGTACCATTTTCCAACAAATACCCCATTCTTAGTAAGAGTATACAAGTCTGCTCCTATGGTTTGGGTGAAACCAGCCTTATTAAGAAGAAAACCAGAAACTAGATTCTTCCTCATATCTGGAGTGTGCATCACATCTTTAAGAATCAGAGTCTTCCATGATGTAAATTTCAGCTCCACATCACCAGTTCCAGTAACAATAGTGGTGTGGGAGTCACCCAACAACACATTCTTATCATCAGCATCCGTGTATGTTTTGAACATAGCACGGTCAGTTCCTCCAACCATAGTTACCTCAGATAATACAACCACAAATGGTTCATCAACCATGTTGTCCTGCGGAGGACAATCCATAGGATTATTTCTGCACTTGCGTGCCATATGACATCGCTTCCCACATTTGAAGCAGATGAACAGGTTGCCAGAGTCATTCTTAGCGGGTGGCTTAGCATATTGGACCTTTTGGGGGTTCCAATTCTTGTTTCGACTAATGTTCTTAGCCTTATTCCCATTGCGGTTCTGATTCTTGAAGTTAGTGCCAAAAGGCTTCAGACCCACACCTGGGAATTTCTTCTTAGTGCTATTGTTCGAGACAATCAACACCTCATCTTTCTGATCTTGCTTACGAGCCTCTTCTTCAATACGAAGACGAGTGATCAATCTTGCTTACAAGCCTATTCTTCAATACGATGACGAGTGATCAGAGATTCCAAAGAGATTTCTTTGGTCTTATGCCTCAAAAGGTTTTTGAAGTCTTTCCAGCTAGGAGGCAACTTGTCAATTATGACAACAACTTGAAATTGCTCATTTAAAGGCATATCATCAGAAATGATCTCATGAGAAATTTTCTGAATCTCGTGGGACTGAGACTCTACTGATTTATCATCAGTCATTTGATACTTGAGGTAGCGGCTAACAACATATTTCTTATTCTCAGCTTCCTCAGTATCATATTTTTTCTCAAGTGCATACCAAATTAATTTGGCTGACTTG
>NW_017717902.1:0-644 GCF_001865875.1 Lupinus angustifolius
CCGTCAAACCGAAATGGCTTGTTCAGGTCATAGCTGTTCGGTCCAGTAATATTATCTACGAATGCCATTGCAGTCGAAACGTCATAAAATTGTTGTTACCGTAGCTTGCAGCAATTCTAAAATGGCACGAAATAATACTTACTGGCTGAGTCCCGACCAGGTCGCTCTCTTTAAGATGTTTCATGGCACTGCCCAAAATGTGCAAGCAGACTATCAACCACGCCGTCCCCAGGATAAAACAGCACAGATCTTTGTTATCGAATTATTATTGCACTGTAAGAACCGATCTCGAATACACCCACCACAATATGACTACCAATGCCAATTCTCGAAATTACCCACAATACGGCTACCCGTGCCAATTCTCTTCCCACAATACTGACTACCAGTGTCAGTTCTCGAAATCCCACAATATAGCAACCCGTGCCAATTCTTTACCTACAATACTGACTACCAGTGTCAGTTCTCGAAATCCCACAATATGGCTACCAGTGCCAATTATTTACCTACAATAATGACTACTAGTGTCAGTTCTCGAAATCTCACTTTGGCTGCATGTGCCAATTCTTAAGTGTCACGGAAAGAAAGAGGGAGAAGTTTGCCGGAAATGCATCGGCGGAATATTAGGGGGGAGAAAGAAAAGT
>NW_017717903.1:0-41458 GCF_001865875.1 Lupinus angustifolius
AATGAAGGGAGAAAGCCTCTATTTATAACATGTGATTTTTCTCATGTTCCTCATTTCTCCAATGTGGGACTTGGGAGCTTAATTTTTATTTTTTCAAAACTCTTCCATGTGGGACTTAGAGAGTTGTTTTTTCAAACTCTTCTATATGGGACTTGAGTGTTTTTTATATTTCACACCCAAAAGTTCTCACTCATGATTTTCAACAAACCATGTTCCAACACATATCCAAGAAATATTGTTGATCAATATTTGGATCAAATTTTCAACTTCTTTTTTTTAAGAACAACACTTTCACATGTAAACACTAGTGTGACATGTTTGATTTTTATCATTTCCATATCTTGTAAGGAGTTTTCTTTAGTATTAGTTGAATGAAAAATGTATTTTGTGCATAGCTGGCTATGTTGATCACTTATGCCTATCAAAAATTTGACATTGATATTTCAAAGAGTTGTGTTCTTAACATTTCTTGTAAAGTCATGTTCTTCTTTCCTACCACACCATTCCTTTTATGTGTCCTTAGTTCTAAATAGTAATGAGTAATTCTATTTCTTCAAACATTCTTCTCAAAGTTTTTATTATGAAATTCTCCACCATAATCACTTCTATTTATTGTAATGTAACTAACATTTTCATTTTAAACTATATTGAAAAATATGTAAAATTGTCTGAATGTGTATAACTTTTTAGGGTTAAGAATAGTACCCAAAGTGAATCTAGAATTTTCACCTACTATAACTAGTACATACTTCTTCCTTCGAGAATACATATTTGTTAATCACAGTTATTTACGAGCAACCTTTTAGCCTTTATTTTGGTAGAGTAGAATTGGAGAGAAGAGAAAACAGAGTGAGAGAGTTTGGAGAGAAATACATACTTTCTTCCCTTTGTTTGTGAAGAAAGAATTAAAATTGTGCGGGACGCACCATAAATTCTTTCTCTTCAAGTTTGGGGAGGGAGGAATGATTTTGCATGAAATGTCAAATTTGTCTTTATTTATTTCTCCACTTTTGATTTTAAATATTGTTAACATATATAAGTGTATTTTGGATATAAAAATAATATTAATTGAAATAAAAAATTTAATAAAATTTATATTATAAAATTAAAGCTTTATTTTTAATTAATAATAAAACAGAAAATATATATTTTCTTTATTTTAGGGGTATCGTTGTCCTTTAAAACATAATATCATTTTTCTCTTCCCACTTTCTATTCAACCAAACAAAAGAATAAGAGAGGAAAATATATTTTTTTCTTCATTTTCTTTCTTCTCTTATACCAAACTTTACAAAAATATACTCTATTTATCTTCTTTCTCTTTCTCTTCACTCCCTTACTCACCTTTTTATCTCTTCTTATTTTCTTGTTAGAAATAAGTAATTAAAAAGGATTAGTTAGAAGTGGCTATAGTTAGAGAGTAGTTATGGTTGTTATTCTAAATATATCAAGTGTATAAATGTATGATTCAATGATGCATTTGAATACAAGAAAATTGAAGATTCTTCTATTCAATATTCATACAATCATCTCATTAACCACTACACACACACACTCTCTTTCTCTAATTCTTCCTTCAATCACCACCAAATTTCTTCTTCATTTCTGAAAAAACTTAACATTTGGTATCAAGAGCTTTGTTGTAAGATCCAAAATACTTTCTCTAATCCTCTACAAACATGGCACATACCACTAGCAATTTTGCAACAAATCTACATGTTCTTGATGGAAAGCATTGGGAAAGGTAGTGTATTTAAATGAAAGCCATCTTTGATAACCAAGATGTGGCTGAAATTGTAGAAGATGGATTCCCAATCCTGGAAGAATGAGCTATTGAAGCTCAAAAGAATAATTTCAAGAAAAGTAAAAGAAGAGATTGCAAGGCATTGTGTCTTATCCACCACGTTGTTGACAATGCACATTTTGAGAAGATTGTAAGTTCTGCATCTTCAAAGGAAGCATGGGAAGTTCTTGATAAACATTATACTGGCCCTGCTCAATTGAAGAAGATTAGGATGCAAGCCATGATGAAGTAGTATGTGCTTATGAAAATGGAGGAAGGTGAGAAAATATATAAGTTTTTCACAAGGATAATTACTCAAACCAATGGTATGAGATCCTGTAGAGAGAAGATGGATGATGCCACAATTGTAGAGAAGATTCTCATGATAGTGGCACCAAGGTTTGATCATGTTGTTGTGGCCATTGATGAATCAAAGAAGGTTGAGAGGATGAAATTTGAAGAGCTTCAGGGGTCCCTTGAGGCTCATGAGCAAAGGTTAAATGAAAGAGGAGAAAACAAACTCTCTCATCAATCACTGCAGGTTCAAACAACAAGGAGATGAACTTCTTTTGAAAGAATCTCCAACAAGAATCGTGGGAAGACATTTGAACGGAGAATTGGTTCAAGAAAATTTCCACAATCTGGCAATGTCATCACTGATGATCAGGTAGAATCATCCAACAAAAGAGGAGGATGGAAACAATATATGAATTGGAAGAAAAAGGTTGATAGAAAGAGGATTAGGTGCTATAATTGTGACAAGATTAGACAATTCTCATATGAGTGTCAAGCACCTAACAAGAAGCATCAATATGGAAAACAAGATCTTGAAGCAAGTCTTGTCAAGGATGATGATGAGGACCTTGGTGACAATGTTGTTCAATAGATGATGACAACAAATAGTGTAATGGAGGCAGTGATACTTGGATTCAAGATGCTCTAACCGTATGACTGGACATAGATAATGGTTGGTGAACTTTGATCCAACTAGGAGAATTAAGATGAAGTTTTTTGACAAAATGGTAATTGCAGGTAAAGGAACATGTGATGTTCCTCTGATCATGACAAATGGCAGGATAGAATACATCAATGATGTGTTGTTTGTTCCTGATATGAAGACCAACTTGATTAGCATTGGTCAATTGCATGAGAATGGACTCACAATGCAACTTCTGAATGGTTTCATGACAGTCTATGACAACCTGAGAAGAAGGATCCTGAAAGCTCCATTAACAAGCAATAGAACCTTCCAAGTTAAGTTAGGAGTAGTGAATTCTCAATGCTTGAATGTAGTGATCAAGAAGGATGAGACTTGGTTGTGGCATATGAGATATGGTCATCTCAACTTCAGAGATCTTGGGCTGCTAAGGTCAAAAGGAATGGTGACTGGTCTTCTTGAAATCAAGACTCAACAACCTAATTGTGAAAGCTGTATAGCAAGAAAACTTTCTAGAACCTCTTTCAGCAATGACACACAAGTTAGAGCTTTGGATCAGCTACATGTGATATACTTAGATGTTTGTGGACCTATTGAGGTACCTACACTAGGAGGAAACAAATATTTTGCTTCCTTCATTAATGAGTTCAGTAGGAAGATGTGGATTTATCTCATCAAAGCAAAGAGTGAGGTGTTTGCTAATCTGTTAAGGTTCAAAGCAATGGCAGAAAAACAATATGGTAAATAGATCAAGATCATTAGGACTGATTGAGGGGGAGAATTCACATCATGAGAATTTGAGAAATCATGTGAAGATAATGACATAATCCATGAGGTCACCTCTCCATATACTCCACAACACAATGGGATAGTTGAAAAGAGGAATAACACATTGATAAACATGGTTATGTGTATGCTCAAGTGTAAAGTCCTACCTAACAATCTATGGGGTGAAGCAATCACAACAGCCACCTATGTCCTCAACACGTGCCCAACTCAAAGTCTCAACTACATGGTTCCTAAGGAAGTAAGGACAAGGAAGAGACCATCAGTGAAGCATTTGTAGGTGTTTGGTTCAATATGCTACAAGCACATACCAGACTAGACCAGAAGGAAGTTGGATGACAAGAATGAGTTAATGGTCTTTGTTGGCTACAACCCAACATGATCATATAAACTTCTCAACCTTGTGACAAAACATATAGTTTTCAGTAGGGATATTAAGTTTGATGAAATGAACTCTTGGAAAGACCTTCTCAATAGGATTGAACACAAGGAATTAGTGACTCTAGTCTATATAGAGGAAGATCAGGAGATCACACAAACAACTAACTCCACTACAAGGTTAGAAACTGTTGAATATAGACCTACAAGGACAAGGAATAGACCAGCAAGGCTTAGTGAATTTGAGATGCTAGCAGATGATGCAATCACAGAGGAAGGTGACTTAATTCATTACTCATGGCTGAAGCTGAACCAATTCCATTCAATCAAGCCATCAAGGAAGATGTTTGGTTTAGTGCAATGGAGGAAGATATTAAGTCCATTGAGAAAAACAACACATAGGAATTGGCTAACTTACCAGCAGGAAAGACTCATATAGTAGTGAAATGGGTATATAAGGTCAAATTCAGACTTGATGGAAGCATCTCCAAAGACAAAGCCAGATTAGTGGCAAAGGGATACATGCAAAAAGAAGGGTAGGATTACTCAGAAGTGTTTGCACGTGTTTCCAGGTTTGGAAATATGAGGTCGATTGTTGCATTAGCAAGTTGGAATAATTGGAAGTTGTGGCAACTTGATGTCAAGAGTGCCTTTTTGAATGGGCCTCTTGAGGAGGAAGTATACACCACCCAACCTCCTGGTTTTGAGATAACAAGGGATGAAACCAAAGTATTAAGGCTAAGGAGAGCATTGTATGTGCTAAAACAAGCTCCAAGAGCTTGGAATAGAAGGATTGATTCCTTCTTAATATCAATTGGCTTCACTAAGTGCACAGTAGAGCATGAAGTCTATGTAAGTGTGACAAACACAAATGTAGTGCAACCATTTCCTCCACGGAAGAAAATTATCAAATGCATGTGGGGTATATCGCATCAAGTACAATTCTGATGGCACCATCGAGTGATTTAAAGTCCATTTAGTTGTCCTCAGAAATCATCAAGAAAAGTACATCAACTATACTAGAACATTTGCTCTTGTTGCGAAAATGGTAACAATGTGAATTGTTCTTGTAGTGGCAACAACCAAATCATGGGAACTTCATCAAATGGACGTACATAATGTATTTCTACACGACGATCTCCATGATGAAATTTTCATTCGTCTGCCTCCTGGTTTTTCTGCTTCCAACCGTAACATGATGTGTAAACTTCAAAAATCGTTGTACGACTTAAAGCAAGCTTCGCATTGTTGGTTCACTAAATTGTTTCATGCACTTGTATCTTATGGATTTAAGCAATCATGTCTTGATTATTCTATGTCCACCTTGTATCAAAATGGTGTTCAACTTGTAGTTCTTGTTTTTGTCGACAATCTAGTCATTGCTAGGAATGATTCCTCATCCATCAAATGGTTTAAAACCTACCTCAACAAATGCTTCCACATGAAAGATCTTGACACATTGAAATATTTTCTGGGTATTGAAGTTGCTCGCAATCTTACATGTATTTTTCTCTATCACCTTAAGTACACGCTCAATATTATTTCTGAAGTTGGCCTTCTCAGTGCTAAACCCACAAGCACCCTATTATAACAAAATTATTGTTTGTCTCTAGCTACCGGAACTACTATTGCCATTTTGATATTTAAGGTTATTCAGACAATTTAATAAGTAAATAAATGATGTAAAGATTGAATAAAAATTAATTAAAATATCCCTATATTGCAACCATAAATTTGATCACGATTCAATAAGCTGAGAAATAAAAATAATTAGAATAAAAATTATGAATGATTATTAAATTAAGTCGGTAAAGGTGCTTAAATAAATACGGGTAAATTTTAAAAAATATATAATTTATCTTGATTTTTTAAAACATGATATATAATAATACAATAAAAAATCAAAAAAATGAAGAATTTTGGAATGGATGAAGTATGAGCAATAGATTTTTGAGCTATTCATTTACTTATATGAACACTTTATTCAGAATATATAACAACAAATATTACATTTAGAAAGAGACAACAACAAAAATAATTACAAGAATGTACACAACTTCAAAGGAAAGCTCTAAGGCTAAGAGAAGCCACATTTTTGTCATAACATAGCAGGCAACCTAATACAAGCTAGGACACATATCTTATACTAAGTGATGAGGAGGATAGTTATATATTCTCTTGTTGATCCAAAATTATTTTAATATATGATAACAATTTTTTGGTTGCATCATGGCCCACTTTTATACAAATATTACAAAATGGTTTGAATCTCTTGATTTCTATGTGGCATTAATTACCAATTCCTGTCCAGTCCATTTCTTCATTCGTTCTGATGCTTGTTCAACCTAAAAATTTGAGATTTATTAGATGTTTTAAAGTGAGAAGATCCAAGATATGTATATGCATTCAAAAGTTCTTCTATTTTTTTTTCTTTGCATGACTATAAGAATTCAATATCTCCCATTTCAATGTGCACAAAACCGCCTATAAAAACAGAATGTATACATTAACAAGTGTATATGAGTTTTATATATTGTTATTGTTTTATTTACCATTCATTTTTGCTCCATCATTACTCTTGAAAAAATTGTATACATTGACTATGTATATGAATTTTATATATTATCATTGTATCATTCACCATTCATTCTTACTTCATTATTACTCTTAAAAAAAGTAATACAAATAAATGATGAATGATTATGTAATAAATATAAATTTGTGGAATGTGCGGTGAATAGATATTAGACAGCTAATGAAACATAATTTTGATGATTACCCAAAAAAGCACTCATTCATACCTCTTTGTTCCAGTTGGTTTTATAGATAATATAAACCAAGATCATTGTCTGCAACATTGTCCCACAGATCATCCCAATCCAAATACCCTGAAACAGCAATGTCCATCAGTAATAAAATAGTTAAAATGATACAAAGTTTGATCATAGTCAAATTAACATAGCAAATGCCCCTCATGGTAAGGAAGAAATTAAAGAAAATAAAAATGCTATTTTTCACTTCATGAATTTAATCAAGCAATAGTATTTAAGTGTGTGTATTAATAGTTTAATTTACCTCAACTCTATAGCCCAATTTGTAACCAAGAAGAAAGCCAAGAGGGAGTCCAATAACGTAATAACAAAATAGGTTGATGTAAGCTACTAAAGCCTGCCAACCTCCACCTACTGCAACACCTGCAACAATATTCAAGTGTTACATGATTTCCTTATACAATAAGAATATAAAAAGTCAAGCAAAGCATTATTTTTAGGGTTAAATATGTTTTTTTTTATAAAGTGATGTTTTATTTATTTTGGTCATTATAAAAAATAATGTTGGGTTAAAGTCCCTCTAAAATAGTTTAAGTTTAGTCATGGTATTATTTGGTATAATATTTTTGTTTTGGATTTGGACCATATAATGAGTTGATATTTTGGATTCTTTTGGATTTGATTTCTATTACATCAGCACTTTACAACTCTATCTAACCACTTATACTAAAATAAAAAATGGTTGAGTTTTCAGCGATTCTATAGTTTTTTTTTAGAGAAAATCATACCAACATACTTGGGGACAATCTAATTGAAATATAAAAGTAACATTACAGACATCTATTATATTTAAGCCTAGTGCACTATCACATTTTTTTAACCTTGCAACATAGGCGAATGTCATTACATTTAAGGGTGAAAATATGTCGTACGATTTATTCAACAAGGATCCTCTTCATTACACAAGTACATATTTTTGCACTTGTTTTTTGTGGCAAAAATGTAATTGTATTATAATCAAAAGGATAAAAATGTTATTGAAAATTGTCTTTTCCTTTATTTTTTGAACCACTTGGCTCTCCGTTAAAAAAAAAGATCCTAACTCCCACCTATTACTAACATATTACTTAACTTATAATAAACTAGGTCAATTCAGTTTTTTTCATAAATAGATTAGGTTCAAACTTTTTAAAAAGTCCACTTAGCTTAACAAATCGAGCTTTAGGGTATCTAAAAAACATATTAAGCCTAACAGGTGCGTATCAGATCAAACCTAACATATTAAACTTTAGGGCATCTATAAGATTAAATGAGCCTAGTTAAAAATATATCTATAAACCTATTTAAATATAGATATGTTGATATATTCCAAAATCTTATAATATAACAAACCTTTAAATATACTAACATGTAAAATTAAACTTTTAAACAAGTTAGATCCAGACTTTGATTTTTTGTAAATAGGTAACATGCCACCCATAAACTCTTATATAAGTATAATCTTTTTAAGATAAAGTCAACCTCCCTTAGGATGTAACTTTAGCAAAATTAAACGTCCCCTGCTTTATGGACTAAGACTCCTACTTTATGTTTTCTTTCATACCCACTTTGCCACTATCTTCATTCCTATGAGAATTTCATAGGGTGCCTCTATTAGTAAATCTGATATGAAATTCATCCAATAATAATGTTTTGAAAAACTTGAAAGGAATTTAATAACACTATAATCTCAATTCTCTTACCAGATATAACTGGCTGGACACTATTTAAAATCATGGTTATGCCAAGAAGGGATGCTAATTTTGAAACTGCCTTTTGCATCTCAACACTATCAGTGAAAATGATTGCAAAATGATCTTTCGTAACTAAGATAATAATTGCTGATAATATCCCAATGATGAGTGACTCCACAACTGTGACAATAACAGAATATTTTGCAGCTTTGGGGTGTCCTGATCCAAGCTCATTAGAAACTCTTACACTGAGAAAAAGGAAATAGAAAGAAAAATTTATTAAACCTTCACTATAAGATTGGAAAAATATTAGCTATGAGTAAAAAAATTTACCTAATAGCTGCATTGATCCCTATAAATAACATGCCTTCCCAACCATTTACATTCATGCTGAAAGAGGACAGAAAAACTTAACATTAAATTATAAATTATGGGTATTTATTTAAGATATCATCATTAGACACAAAATAAATGAATATTGTTCCAAATTGACCGATGCTTGTTGGTACTAGTGGCATGTAGCTAGGTTGTTTTGAGTAGAGTCATAAATTTCAATCTTGTATATAAAGAAAATAAGCATTTGGAGAGTTTTCATGGTGCTTGACTTGGATTTCAGTATTCAAAGTGATTTATGGCTACCTAAGTTCTTCGAAAGAAAAAAATTTGCACCAAATCATGAAGTTTTTGCGAAAGTATCAATTAGAACTTATAAACTAGGATTTCTAAATAAAAGGGATACCTACTACACAATGCTGCCATCAAGTGGTTTGGGGAAGGAAGATATATGCAGCCTTATCCTCACAAGTGAGAAGACTATTTCCAACGGTGATTCAAATTGCAAATCACGTCATGTGATGCGGCCGCAATAGTGCGATTGCAGTGATCGTTGCAACCGTATCACACAACAATTACGGTATTGAATCACAATGATGTGGCTACATTGAGCCACAATGCAACCACATAGGAATTCATCGAATTCAAAAATATATTTAATCACAAAATAATTCACACTGTAATAGTCCCAATCCACATCGCAACAATGTCAATCACCCTAACCTCCATAGCCATGACCGCAATCACGACCACAACCACAATTTAAAACAATGATTTCCAGTATTAAAACCTATGATCTCGACGTAAGTAATTTTACTGTTGCGCCAGGTCTGACAGTCAAACTCAAATTCCTAAACATGTTTAAAAAATGTTGTAGTTTCAAGGGAAATCATAGATTACAAGGAGGAATGTAATTTGTAGAAGTATGAGCATACCATATTGAAAGAGAACCAACAGCAATAACTGGATTATCAAGGTGTCCAGTGAGAACAATCAAGGTCATAAAATACCAAACCTCTAAGCAAAGCATAATAGCTGAAGCAAAAGACAACTTCACAAAAGCCCAAAGGTCCTTAAAAGCTAACCATGAGAAACCTCTCCACCCTTCTTGGCACCAACCAACAACATAAACCATTTGAGACAAAGCAACACCCCAAGCTGATATATCATAAGCTGCAGCAGCACCAGTTGTACCCCAACCAAACACTTTGATGAAAAGAACAAGAATACCAATATGTACAATTAAGGATATGAAACCCAACCATGCAAGAATTCCAACTTTGCTTTGTGATTGTAAGAACTTTTGGGTAGGAAAGTTGATGGCTAATGAAAACATTTGAGGTATAGATTGGATAGTAAATGTTCCAGCAAGTTCTGCAATTTCATGATCTTGTCCAAGGAGTAATAGAATAGGCTCAGCATAAAGGTAAAGTGGTAAGAGGCAAACACATGCACCAAATAAGATTATCCAAGATCTTTGCATATAAACCCCAAGCATTTCTACTTGTCCTGCACCAAATGCTTGTCCACATAAAGTTTCTAGTGCACTTGCCATACCAAGCTGCAAATTTGATGGTAACAATTAAAGGCATATTATCACTATGTAAACTTAAGCCAAAACTGTAGTAAATGGCAAATGAAGAAAAATGAAGTTTTTTGTCATTCAACTACATTGTCGCTAAATAACTAGTGGAAGTTGCATGGGACAATGATCTGTTGTCCCAAATTGTATCTTAAACCATGTCCCGAACAAATAATATTGAAGTAAAAGTAATATATATTTAATTTTATTAATTTACATTAACATATTTTCATTGATCCGGGACATAATTTGATATACATTTTAAGATACATTTTGAGACAGTATATTCTTATCCTTTCCTATCATAGGATGCATAAAATATAGGAGCAACTGAGCAGAACATGTGAAAATGTATACACATGTGTCGCAATTGTTGTTTAGCTATTGTCTGAACCGTGACAAAAGCATTTATAATGTTACGGTGTGGCTAAATATATGTAGTTTATAAAACTTTGGTTTTTAAAAATACCGTGACTAAAAACTTTAGCCACAATTTCAACAACTACTAAAAAAATAATATAGTAAATGTCTATTTCAATCTTTCATATTTTTAGATTTTAACAGTCATTCAAAAATTGAAAAAATTATAATAATCTAACAAATTTTAATTGTGGGTTAAATTAGTCTTTTTTTAGTATGTTTTACAATATCGAGAATAGACTAATTTGATGTTAAAAATGAATAATTTGATTCACATTTAAAATTTTTAGAAATCATTTTGGATTTTTCATTTTTATAGACCAAAGTGGTAAGGTAAAAAAATATTTGTTTTTAGTCAAAATAATATATACAGAGCCAAGTCACTTGCCATAGTCATGTTAAAAGTTGGCTGTTAAAAAGGTAAAGTTTCCATGCTATATTCAAGTAGGAACAAAAAAACAAGCTTGAATAGTCTACAATCTATATTACTAAGTGTATAAATAAATAGACAAATAATGAACCCCCAAAAGTTCATAGAATAAACTAACCAAGAAGCCAAAGGAGAAATTTGAAACAACAGAAAGAGAGATAGCAACTGCAGAAAGTTGTAAATCTCCAAGATGGCCAACAAAGATATTTGTGAAAGAATTGATTGCATAATTGCATAATATGTTGAAAGCAATAGGTCCTGCAATAGCCCAAATCTTTGTAGATTCAACAAAGAATATATTCTTAAAATCATCAAAGCTTCCTATTCCAGAATAGTCTCCTACATTAGTCTCTATAAGAGCATTAGGAGCATGGTGAAGTTCTGTTGTCCCTAAAGAAGAAGGACCATAATGAAACAATGGTGTTTCTCCTTTTGATGTTCTTCCTCTTGGTGATGATTCAGCAGAGGATGAGTCACTACTCTCCCCTGCATTGTGTGGTTCATTTTCTCTACCTATTTTTGCAGATTTTATATGAAAACTTTTGTGTTTTTTCTTTCTTTCTTTTTCTTTCAGGTGTAACAATGATTTAGAGTTTAGTCATGCATGATAAGGAGAACCAAATGGGTTGAAACCACAAAGAAAATGGTCTTTGTCAATGGTTTTTATTTCTTGTTTTCCTTTGTTTGTTTGGTTGGAGAACATTGGAAGATTTTATTGGCTGAAATTTAGGATGGCCTTAGAATGAATTCATTTATGATAAGAAACTTATGACTAAGTCTCCTCCATTCACTACTGATAAATAAAAAATTATTTGTCTAGAGAATAATCTTTATTTACTAACTGTTATTATATCCACTTTTATTTTGTTTTCTCATGCATGCTAAATATGGAATAACACTGTTAAATTAGTGTGTCATATATTACATGAGTTCTATAACCCTGAATTTGAGACAAATACCTTAGTTACATCTTTATAGAGTACATTCATACCTTAGTTATTCAAACATGATAAAAAGATGTATACACTAAGTTTTTACAATGTCAATGCATCATATTTAATCATCAACTCTCTTAAATATAAGTAATATAAATGAACGATAAATAACTGATTTTGTATGATTTTGTATAACTGCATTAATATTATAGTCGTCAAACATTGTGCTTGTGCTATTCTTATGAAAATAAACACACCATTCTCCTTATGTGCATTGTGCTTGATTTAAGCACATTGTTTCCATAAGCACAATTCTTATTCTTCAATGTGGCCCCAACATTATATGGATGAGGCAGAAAGGAGGAGAGAAAATAAGAAGAAAAATCACAAATGCAATTTCACAAAAACATTTAAAAAATCCACATAATGAGAGAAGAAATTTCAGAAATTGAAAACAACAGCATATAAAAAAAAAGTAGAATAGAACATCACCAAAATAAAAAAGGTGACAGAACAATAACAAAATCCAGAACTAGAAAAATGTCATTGGAGATACATGGTACGTGATTTCAATTCTGGTGTGTGGTTTCATGTTTGTCGGTGTTTATATTATTACTACAAAATAGCTAATTGGTATGCAAAGCTAAACAATGAAATCATATATCTATACAAGTAGGATTGAGACGAATTAAGACTTGTTCTTTATCCAATCCTAAATATTCATTTTTTGAATTCAGACTCAGCCCTAGTCTTGAAATTAATCAGGCCCTAAATATAGATCGGGTTAGTCTTTAAACATGAACCTATACCCGATTAAATATAATTCTCATTTTAGAGAAAATACTCTCAATATTATTTATTAGTATGAATATATAATTTATCATACATATAAAATCATATATGTATATATATATATTATTAGATGGATATATAATGAAAAAATTAGAGAGTTAATAATATATTCGACAAAAAATATATCATTACTCTATACACAACTGAATAGAGATAGATACAAACAAACATGACGAGTGAGTGACTATCAGACGGGTCGGGCCGAGTTATCCCTACTCGACCTTAAATATTAATTGAGTCTAATTTTTGAACTCAAACCAAATCCTAGACTTAGTAAGACTCGACCCTATTCATGTCCGATTATGATCAGGGTCATATCGGATGAGCGGGTAGGGTCGGGTTCACTCATGCTATATGGTATGTGTGTGGTTCCAGAATGATAATGAGACAAAATAGTTGTTGCTGTGATTTGTGTGCAGAAGACCTTGTTCCTTGAAAAAGGTATTGGTCTAGAATCATACTACATGCAAGGTACAACTAGGCAACACTATATGATTTATCCCAAAAAGAAGAGATTTGGGCAATGTACAACAATTGGAATAGAATATGGGAGCACACTGATTATGAACAATGCCAGTATTGGCTGGTAGAAATTATTTCAGATTTCTCAAAAGAAAATGGGATGAAAGTAGCCAAACTGAAAGAGGTGCATAATTGTCAAACCTTGTTCCGAAGGCAAAAACATGGGGGATTTTATCTATCTTGTACCGTTTTTGAAGAAGAGATTCTCACATTTTCTCATTAAAGTCCAGTTTTTTTATGGGATAACGAAGGCTACTGATCATTTTGTGTGACTATTGCTTCTAACAAATATATTGTTCACATATATAACATTTTGCCTTTGACCTAATGATATTTCTGACCATAATTAAACAAGTATTATTCCAGCATGGGTGTCTGATAGTAGCAACTAGCAACAACTTTGACATGAACCAATTCAAATTCAAATGCCCAATGAATATACCTCTGAGCCTATAGGAGCAAGAGTCCAAAGGGCCACTAGGAAGCCTAAGTACGTAAAGGGTTGCACGTGATAGATGCTAGTCAATTCCATTTCCCTTTTAGCATTTTCATTTCATTTCAGTACTTCCATATTGTATTTTGTGTTTTCACTCTATTAGCATGCTGCCTTTTCTGATTCATACTCTCATCTTCATTGCTAGGATGCATAATTAAGGATAATTATAATTGGTAGGAAGTGAGCCATAGATTGACTCTAAAGGATTCGATTTGCTCCTAAACAAAAGATACTAATTTTGACAAAATACAAACAAAGATACAGAAAAGTGATTTCATAAGAAATATGCAATTAAATGTAATGGAGTCGTCATCGATATTTTTTTAAAGGGAAAACATGAAAACCCAATTTTTGATTCGCTCAAAAATAGAAATTGAGTTCGGAAGTCGGTTACAGATGAGGAGGAAGGTATTAGACACCTCATACCGCCCATTATAAAAACGGTACTTAGATTAGTTTTGTGGATATTTTGTTCAAAACATTAATTTTACCATCACATTTATTAAACAAAATAAGGAAAGACAAAAACATTTTTTTTGTGCCTGACAGAGAAATAACTGCTCATATACGTATCTCTAGCTACAATAGAGAAATCAATGCTAGTAGTTATTTTAGAAAAAAAAAGTTGATTGGTTGATATTTTTTTTGTTTTTAAAATAATAGGATAAGATAACGCCACTTGGTTTAGTTAAGTTGTTTTAAAAGTGTCAACTTAATGTAACACGACAGAGAATTAGTTTCATAATGTACTACCTCACATTGATTTAATTAAGAAAATGTCAATTTAAGGTAACGCGATAGGGCACAAGTCTCATAGTGCGCCACCTCTCCTTGAGTTAAGTTAATTTGAAAATGACAATTTAGGTAACGTGACAATGCACAAGTCCCATAGTGCACTACCAGTTATTAATTTAATTTGGAAAATGTCAATTTAGGGTAACGCGACATGGCATGAATCCCATAGTGCACTACCTCTTATTGATTTAATTAAGAAAATGTCAATTTAAGGTAACGCGACAGAGCATAAGTCTCATAGTGCACCACCTCTCATTGATTTAATTAAGAAAATGTCGATTTAACATAACGCGACATGACACAAGTCTCATAGTGCGCTACCTCTCCTTTCTCCTTGATTTAGTTAAGTTATTTTGAAAATGTCAATTTAGGGTAACGCGACAGGGCACAAGTCCCATAGTGCACCACCTCTCATTGATTTAATTAAGAAAATGTCGATTTAAGATAACGCAACAGGGCACAAGTCCCATAGTGCACTACTTCTCATTCATTTAATTAAGAAAATGTCAATTTAAGGTAACGTGACATGGCACAAATCCTATATTGCACCACCTCTCATTGATTTAATTAAGAAAATGTCAATTTAAGGTAACGTGGCATGGCACAAATCCTATATTGCACCACCTCTCATTGATTTAATTAAGTTATTTTTGGGAAGGTCAATTTAGGGTAACGCGATAGGACACATGTCTCATAGTGCACTACCCCTTATTGATTTAATTTTGAAAATGTCAATTTAAGGTAACGCGACAACAGAGCACAAGTCACATGGTGCACTACCTCTCATGGATTTAATTATAAAAATACTTCAAGTTGTATTTCCATGTATATATAAAAATTATTATTGATTTGTGAAAGATAATAAAATAAATAGCATACATACATAAATAAATAAATAAATAAATAAAAACGAAATAAAAAAATAATTAAATAAATAAAAACGAAATAATAAAAAAGTAAAAAATAAAAAACCCAAAACAATAGCTAAGTAAAAAAATTAGGGGTTAGGGTTAGGGGTTTGAAATTGGTTTGGGAATTTTAGGGTGAAATTGATTTGAGGTTTTTAAGGTAAAATTAATTTGGGGTTTTAGGTTAAAATTAAATTGAGGGTTTAAGGTAAGGGTTTTGAAATTGCTTTGGGAATTTTAGGGTAAAATTAATTTGAGGATTAAGTTTTGAAATTAATTTGGGGATTAGGTTTTGAAATCAATTTGGGGATTAAGTTTTAAAATCAACTTGAGGTTTAAGTTAAGTTAAAATTAAATCGGGGTTTAGGATTAACGATATTGTGAGATGTTCAACAATAAAATTAGTTTTCAAACACAATTACTAGACAACATACACACATTATAATAACAAACAAAAAAAGAATGAGACAAATAAGAGGAAAAATATCTCTTTAGTGATTGTGGAAAATGAAGAAGATGATACCTTTATTTTTTATTCTCCCTTCTCTTATTATCAAGTGTGTTTTCTTTTGAAGTGTGTCTCTTTCTCTTATTAGGGTTGCCTCCCTTATTTTTGTTGATTCCCCCCCACTTATGAGTTGCTAAGTTAGGTATTATATAGGGGGTATGGATTAGGGTTTCTGGTTGGCCTAAGGGAAAAAGCCCAATCGCCACAAACATTTGCAATTTTGATTTCCCCCTCTTTTTATTTTGAAATTATTTTACCCCAGTCAAAATTGGATGTTTAGAGTTGCCTCTCTTTACTTGCTTTTTATTAGATAACAAGAGCGACGAATGTTGCTAAAGTTATCGTGTTGAGAAGGAAGTAAAGATAAAAAAGACCAAATTTTTACTGGGGAATAACTCACGGGGGAAAAAGCCTCAAGCTCAAGCACACAACATGAGCTCGAGGTTAGTGAGTAAAGAGCTCACGAGTCCAAATGTTGACCAAAAGTGACCACTGAGGGGTCAAAGCACAATCACATAATCGTTTAGGGGTTGGGGTGCAATACGATAAAAGAGACCATTGAGGGGTCGTAGCACAATCACGTGACCGCTGAGGGGTCGAGGTGCAAAAGGATAAAAGAGACCACTGATGGGTCAAAGCACAATCACGCGACCACTGAGGGTCAGAGTGCAAAAGGATAAAAGAGACCATTGAGGGATCGACAATCACGCAACCACTGAGGGGTCGGGGTGCAAAAGGATAAAAGAGACCACTAAGGGGTCAAAGCACAATCACACGACCATTGAGGGGTCGGAGTGCAAAAGGATAAAAGAGACCACTGAGGGGTCAAAGCACGATCACATGACCCTTGAGGGGCCGAAGTGCAAAAGGATAAAAGAAACCACTGGGGGGTTAAAGCACGATCATGCTACCGCTAAGGGGTCGGGGTGCAAAAGGATAAAAGAGACCACTGAGGGGTCGAAGCACAATCATGCGACCGCTGAAGGGTCGGGGTGCAAAAGGATAAAAGAGACCGTTGAGGGGTCAAAGTACAATCACGTGATTGCTGAGGGGTCGGGGTGCAAATGGGAGACCAATCGAGACACAATCACGAGACTACTGGAGGGTCAAGTGTGAAGGGAGACCACGAGAACGCATGGATAATGAGGAACGCTGGGTCGAAAATAGGATGAGACCACTTGGGATCAAGACACAATCACGAGACCACTAGGGGGGTCAGGTGTGAAGAGAGACCATGGGAACGCACGAATAATGAGGAACTCTGGGTCAAAAATAGGATGAGACCACCTAGGGTCAAGACACAATCACGAGACCACTAGGGGGGGTCAAGTGTGAAGAGAGACCACGGGAACGCACGAATAATGAGGAACTCTGGGTCAAAAATAGGATGAGACCACCTAGGGTCAAGACACAATCACGAGACCACTAGGGGGGGTCAAGTGTGAAGAGAGACCACGGGAACGCACGAATAATGAGGAACTCTGAGTCAAAAATAGGATGAGACCACTTAGGGTCAAGACACAACCACGAGACCACTTGGGGGTCAAATGTGAAGAGAGGCCACGAGAGCGCACGGATAATGAGGAACTCTGGGTCAAAAATAGGATAAGACCACTTAGGGTCAAGACACAACCACGAGACCACTTGGGGGTCAAATGTGAAGAGAGACCACGAGAGCGCACGGATAATGAGGAACTCTGGGTCGAAAATAGGATGAGACCACTTGGGGTCAAGACACAATCACGAGACCACTAGGGGGTCAGGTGTGAAGAGAGACCATGGGGACGCACAGATAATGAGGAACGCTGGGTCAAAAATACGATGAGACCACTTGGGGTCAAGACACAATCACAAGACCACTAGGGGGTCAAGTGTGAAGAGAGACCACGGGAACACACGGATAATGAGGAACAGTGGGTCAAAAATAGGATGAGACAATTTGTTGAAAGGCTTATTTGGGAGGAGAGTTTCCCTTCTCAACAAATCGTCCTAATAGTAGTGTCAATTTGTTGAAAGCGGAAATTCCCTCAATTCGGTGTGTTTTCTTTTTATTTGATTAAGTAAGTGAACTCGGTTTTATTCTTTGTTCGCCATCTCGGCTTTGTTGAAATAAATTACAACGCCGGTATAATGGTTTCAAGAATATTCCAGTTACGACTTACTTTTAATAATCATGTGAATAAGTTATTCTTTCTTTGCCTCATCTCGGTTTTGTTAGAATAAATTTCAACGCTGGTATAATGGTATCGAAGCAATCTCATATTACATAATTATTAAGTACATTTGAATATCATCTCGGTTTTGTGGAATAAATTCCAACATCGGTTTAATGGTATTCTAATGTACACAAGTGATGAATATTTAGTTGTTAGAAACAAATAAATAAATAAAGAACAAAATAATAATAAATTTAAGTGACATTTATTTATTTACTCCCTTTCGAGTTCCTTTCATTAACAAATCAATCTTCTTCCTTAAGGAAGGTCGGTATTAAAGAATAAATAAATTGCGAAATGTAGATAACAATAAATAAAAGTTAGTTTGTTAGCTTCATCACTTTTGTATATTAAAAGGTGTTTTCAACAAATAAATTTATTGATAACACTTTACTATTTTACAATTTACACCTCTTTCAAGATTCAATTGTAGTATAGTATAGGGTTATGTCAAACCACAAGGAATTGCCTAATAAAATAAATCAGGTAAACATGTCAACGCACAAATAATGGTTTAAACATATTTTGATGGTTTTTTGGTTTCATTTAACATATAAACAATTAACAAAAAAAATAAACTAAATATTAAAAAATTCTTGAGGAGACAAGATCATTTTGAATGAGGAAAATATTTCTCAACTTCTTATGAATTTGAACTACTTAGACAAGTTCTTATAAGTAAAGACAAAAACATTTTTTTTGTGCCTAACAGAGAAATAACTGCTCCTACGTATCTCTAGCTGCAATAAAGAAATCAATGCTAGTAGTTATTTTAGAAAAAAAAGTTGATTAGTTGATATTTTAAAAAAAATAATAGGATAAGATAACGTCACTTGAATTAGTTAAGTTGTTTTAAAAGTGTCAATTTAAGGTAACGGGACAGGGCACAAGTCTCATAGTGTGCTATCTCTCCTTGATTTAGTTAAGTTAATTTGAAAATGACAATTTAGGGTAACGCGACAAGGCACAAGTCCCATAGTGCACTACCAGTTATTAATTTAATTTGGAAAATGTCAATTTAGGGTAACGTGACAGGGCACGAATCCCATAGTGCACTACCTCTTATTGATTTAATTAAGAAAATGTCAATTTAAGGTAACGCGATAGAGCATAAGTCTCATAGTTCTTATGAATTTGAACTACTTAGACAAGTTATTATGTTTTACTTTGATTAACTCCAAACACCAAGGTCTAAAATCCTTCTTTTAGTGTATGACCTAAAATGGTAGAATGATAATCACTTATATTTATTACTAAACAATATTACGTCCACAAAAGACTAGGTTGTCACACCCAATCTTGGCTACTCTAATATTGAAGTAATAATGAATATAATATCTTAAGAAAAGTATGCTTAACTTGGCAAATAAACTAAGTAGTACAACTACTTCTTAGTTTATTTGTTAAGTGTTTGAGACAAGTAATTTTTATAACTTGAAATCATTTTTAGGTGATCAATCTAAAAAGAGCATTAAGAACTTCTCAAACAAATAAAATTAACCAAAGCACCAACTTGAATGATTAAAATTCAAACTTTAGAATAAAAGAAGAAGTAGAAATACATAACCACATTCAAAAGAAATTGTTAGGAGCATAAGCCATCCATCCAAGAATTAGATGTTTTTAGGTTCCAAATGAGATTACAAAATGAATTTTTACATCTCATTTGCCTTCTCCTTTCTCCTCTTGAATTATATGAAAAACTACTCAAAAAACTACCTAAAATAAAAGGAAAATATGGAGGAAAGAATTTAGAAAGAATGTACAATGTCTTAGAATTGAGAATTTCATGCCTTTATATAGGCCAAGGTGTTGGGCACTCAGCTGACCATTGGCTAAGCTGCTGACTAAGAGCCACTTTGGCCCCTACTTGACCCCTATGGTGGGCTAGGTTACATGCATGGTGACACCTCCTCCTTCTTGTCATAGCCTTATGTCATTAATGAGGTCATGTTGTTGGCATTCAAGCAAAGAAAAAGTAGGATGTTCCATGAGTTGACCTAGCAATCATTTTTCTGGTGGGCCAGGCGCTCAGCTCACCTGGTCCCACGCTCAGCTGCTTGCTTGAGCAGCTTGGCTGACCTGGTCCCACGCTCAGCTGCCTGCTTCAGCAGCTTGGCTGACATGGTCCCATGCTCAGCTGCCTGCTTGAGTAGCTCAGCTGATCTGGTCCCACACTCAACAGCCTGTCTGACCTGGCCTGGTGCTTGATGCTTGGCTGACCTGGCCTGGTGCTTGGCTGTCCTGACCTGGTGCTTGGTGCTTGACTGGTCTGACCTGGTGCTTGGTGCTTGACTGGTCTGGCCTGGTGCTTGGTGCTTGCCTGGTCTGGCCTAACCTAGCTTGGTGCTTGGCTGACCTAGCCTGGTGTTTGGCTTGGTTGGACAACTTTGTGCTTGATTTCTTCATGGTGAAACAACCTTTTTTCTTTGGTTTGTTACTTGAGTTTTGTTGGTTGTTTGACACTTTTGGGTTGTTTTCTTTAAGTTAAGGTAAGCATTTGATTTTTGCAAGTTGTTTGACCTACTTTAACTTAGGTTTCTTCAAGACGAAGTAAGCTACATTTCCTTCAAGGCTAAGTAACCAAATTAAGCGCATAACATGCCATGCTTTAACATGATTACTTTTTAGCAATTCATTTTAAGATTTTGTCTTGAATTTTGGCTTGAATTCTTGTCCATCTTTGAATTTATTCTTTAATATTCAATTTCCTACAAAACTCAAAGAAAACTTGGACAATAATTAATATAGAACTAATTCATTCAATCACGCAAAATTCACCTAAAAATTGTTAATTTAAGTTGGTTTTCTACAATTTGCATAGGACAAGTGTCATAAAATGATGCTGAAAAGTGTATACTTTTTGCATTCATCAACCACTTGGGGTCAAGACTTTCGACTATGCGTGTATATGATGATGCGAATGCAGATGATGCATGAATAATGCGAAGATGTTTGTGGTGATGCATGAATAATGCAAAGATGTTTGTGGTGATGCATGTATGAGGGGTTACACATATGTGATTAATTTGATTATCATTATGAATATTTGATTGACATGAAACCATAATGTTTTCTCGATAGACAACAACTAATCAAACTGATATTGATCACATCTTCTTCTTCTTTTTTCTTCCTCTTTCTTTCTTTTTATTTTTTTTATTTCTTTTTCCTTTTTTGAATCTTGGAATCCGCTGGGGTCTGCCTTCCTTCCGTACGGAAAAATACATTATCTGTTCCTTGTCGATGTACGCCTTGAGACTTAGTTCCAATGAGTTTTGTTCGCCTCAATCACTAATGAAAGATAATATTATAAGAGTTTTTTTTGAACATCATATTTATATAACTTGAGGCTTATCTAAGTGAATATGCACACATAATGTATAGTAGGGAGATGAATAAATTTTCTTCTATTGATATTCAAGGAGTTTTAATAGGAATGTCTAAGGATATATGTGTTACGATAGGTATTACAAGTTACAAAGTTTTGCAAAATTTTTGCCCTAGTATAAGGTATTTGCTCGTTTATCAATTGACATCCCGAGATGGCCGGATAACTGGACCATCGTGCTAGCCTTGTTTGGTACTCCCAAGAACTTCATATTTCATCCAACAATGCTAGAAACGTCTTCAATTCCAACTTGATGTGCAGACACATGGAGGATTATGGCTTACTCCTATAGTAGTAGACTTTCTAGATGGTCGCCTTTTCATTGTCCTAACTTTTGCTTAGGTTGCCCTTTCGGGTTTTCAACCTAACGAGCTTTTTCATTCTTACCCCAACTTTTGCTTAGGTTTCCCTTTCAGGTTTTCAACCTAACGGGTTTCTCATTCCTACCCTAATTTTTGCTTAGGCTGACCATTTTGGTTTTCAACCTAACGGACTTTTCTTTTATTTCAAGTTTCTATTTTTAGGCATAGACACTCTTAATTGTGTCAGTATTCATAGGTTTGAGTAAAACATTTCCATCCATTTCTTATAAGACTAGAACAAGTTATAAAATTTTGCAAAACCTTTCCCTAGTATAAGGTAATTGCTCACCCATCAATTGTTCTTCTCAGATAGCTGGATAACTGGACCATATGCTAACATTGTTTGATTTTTCCCAGAACTTGTTACTCATTTTCACATTGCTCAAAACTTTTATGATTCTCACTTGATGCACAAACGTGAGGGTGATCTTGATTTTCCCATAGCATGACAGACCCATAAGAAAAAAATGCATTTTTATTGCGTTAACTTTTGCCTAGGTTGCCCTTTCGGGTTTTCAACCTACCACGCTTTTATTGATACCCTAATTCTTGCTTAGGTTGCTCTTTCGAGTTTTCAACCTAACGAATTTTTTTCCTCTCTTCTTCCCTTTTTTTCTTTTTCTCCTTTTTTAGGCATATAACCTCTTAATCGCGTCCATGTTCACAAGTCTGAGTAAAACGTTCTCATCCATGTCTTGCAGGATCAGAGTCACCCTTGAGAATGCATTCTTGATAATCTATGGAGATTCATGGCTTGGGGTCTATTTTCCACGAGCATCTTCTTGAATTTGGAGGATCTTTTTAAGCACTAAGTTTCCAACTTCGAATTCTATGGGACTAACCTTCTTATCAAAAGCTCTAGTCACTCTACGTTGGTATAATTGACCATGGTAGCAAATGGCCGCCAACCTTTTCTCTTCAATCATGAGAAATTGCTTATACTTGAGGTTAACCCATACCGACTCTTCTTGCTCTGCTCCATCAAGACTCTTAACAAGAGAATCTCTACTTCTATGGGTGAAACAACTTCTATCTTGTACACCATTGTTGTCTATAATGTCCCACATATTCTTCCATTAGGGATAACTTATAACTCATGGCCGCACCATTGACGAAAACATGAACATGAGGATAAGGAAATTATCTTTCAGACTTGTTTTGTTCAAATTTCGGTAGTCCACCCACATTCTCAGTTTCTCTTTTTTTTTTTGGGTTCCAATACAACATTAGCCACTCATTATGTATGTCGAGACATTTCTATGAAACCCGATTGCCATTATTTCATTATCTCTTCCTTTACTCCTCGACCATCTTCTCCATCACCAAACTCAATGGGGTGATTATCAGGTACCGCAAAAGAATCAATTGATAAATGTTCAAGTACCCTATAACTGGACAAAATCTCTACAAAATTGTGATACATGTGTTGATTTGTGTAACATCGTGGAAAGAAATGGGACATAAATATGGATGTTCACAATGGTATGGAAGAAAGGTAAGTATGTGAGAATGAATATGATAAAAATGGATGAATGGAGAAGAATCATTAGATAGTCAAGCAAATTCACTAAGATATTGTCTCAACTAACATAAATATAAGTCCAAAGAAAATTCAAAGCGTATGAATTACAACATAATCAAGTAATTACTATGCAACTATGTCAATCATTGGCTCGGATCCTTGTCTTCGTCAAGAAGGATGACATGATTTACGAACGGTTTGTCTTTCTCCAAGGCACTGATGGAGAGTTGAAAATAAGGATCAATGACAGAACCCTTCTCCTCGTCCCATCATCTATGTTGACACCTAGATTCCTTCATTTTATGAATTGTTAGCCTTCATTGTTGTTCGATCTCTGGTGTTGAAAATATGACTTTGATTAGCATTGTTTTTCCAAGGTCACGCAATGTTTCAAATTTTAAGCTTGTAACTCGCAAGGAGTTTGGTTTTAAAAAATTATTTTTGAATTATTGAAACTATTTCCATTATCGAACGAAGAACTTTCCACATAACATGGTGTTCACCCCACAACCGTTTTCTAGGGTTATAACCCCTATAGTCGTGTAGTGGTTGACGACAATCGTAGAGAGAGCACACATACCCCCCAATATGATTGCATATGTTATGTTGATAATTTATGGTCTTGTGATATATAGAATGAGACATCGTTCAATAAAAGATCTAAAAAACTTATGATAATGTTAGTTCTTTCGCATATGTGTAAGTAATGGATGTATGACTATGAATACACTTCACATGAGTGATATAATGAATGTTGCGGTGACATGAATGTCGCGTGAATCTTCTATTTTCTTTTCTTTTTCTTTCAATTATTTTTGGGACGCGACATGCATGAAAATTAGATTGAGTGCATGAAGGAATCTAGATTGAGTGCATGAAAATTAGTTCTTTTTCTTTCAATCTTTTTCTTTCAATTATTGCGCTGATGTATCACTTAGATTGAGTGCATGAATGCAAGTAACACATTTTTGTTATTTTTTACACATGATATGGTTATAGATGCTACTATGAAATGATTTTCTTTTTAAAGGTACGACATGCACATGGATGTTATAATGTTTTTTTTTGGTTTTTTTGCTTTTACTTAGTGCATAATATGCATGTGAATGCTATGATTTTTTTCTTTTACATTTATATAGATGATATTATGATTTTTTTTGGGCACATGATATGCATGTGGATGAAATTATGAATTTTTTTTGTGAGCCTTCCATCGTGGCAGAAGGATATCCAAATGTAATGGTACCTTAATTCACTCAGGCTCATGTGACGATGAGTCATTATGATTGTGGGATGGAAGTTTTCCCAACTTTATGCTAAATAAATAACAATAAAAAAATATACTCTCGTGTCCTATACAAAGGTGTTTTATGTTATAAGGTTCATTCACGTCTAAAAGCCAACCTTAGGGTGAAGTTCTAATGTCCATATATGCAAAATTTGGTGGTACTAGACTTCCTCTAGGTCCCCGGACTGTCGTCACTAGTGAAAGTTGACGACCCAGATATTACGAATATGGCACGAAGATGTACGAGACACCATGGGGGCCATATCCATAATACTAGTAACAATCCGAGTGATACATCAGCGCAATATCGAAATGTGCACGAAGGCCCAATGATGATAAGTTAATGTATCACTAATAATAGGTCAATAGGCTAGATAGACGGCTGAAATAACAATGCATGAACAGTGAAATGGGTGGGGGTGTACAAACCTCAATATAATAATGCATAAAACATCATAATAACCCCAGAACTTGTACGTGGCAGTAAAACATAAATTATATATACAATAATTATTTACAAATGAATATAACAAAAAACACAAAAGTAAAATGAAATGGTAAAATTAAAATAATGAACCAAATATCCACGTAATTAATCTTAATAGGTTTGACTCTCAGTTGTCCCTAGTGGAGTCGTCATGTTGTCGCTATCCCGCTTTCATGGGTGCGACGAGAAATATGCAATTAAATGCAATGGAGTCGTCATCGATGTTTTTTAGAGGGAAAACATGAAAAACCAAATTTTGAAAATATGGTTGATTTGCTCAAAAATAGAAATTGAGTTCGGAAGTCGGTTAAGGATAAGGAAGGTATTAGGCACCTCATACCACCCATTATAACAAATCCCATAGTACTACTAGTTATTAATTTAATTTGGAAAATGTCAATTTAGGGTAACGCGACAGGGCACAAGTCTATAGTGCGCTACCTCTCCTTGATTTAGTTAAGTTATTTTGAAAATGTCAATTTAAGGTAACGCGACAGGGCACAAGTCCCATAGTGCACCACCTCGCATTGATTTAATTAAGAAAATGTCGATTTAAGGTAACACGACAGGGCACAAGTCTATAGTGCGCTACCTCTCCTTGATTTAGTTAAGTTATTTTGAAAATGTCAATTTAGGACGACGCGACAGAGCACAAGTCCCACAGTGCACTACCCGTTATTAATTTAATTTGGAAAATGTCAATTTAGGGTAAAACGACATGGCACGAGTCCCATAGTGCACTACCTCTTAATGATTTAATTAAGAAAATGTCAATTTAAGGTAACGCGACAGGGCACAAGTCCCATAGTGCAACACATCTCATTGATTTAATTAAGAAATTGTCGATTTAAGGTAACGCGACAGCGCACAAAATTCATAGTGTGCTACCTCTCCTTAATTTAGTTAAGTTATTTTGAAAATGTCAATTTAGGGTAACACGACAGGGCACAAGTCCCATAGTGCACTACCCGTTATTAATTTAATTTGGAAAATGTCAATGTAGGATAACGCGACAGGGCACGAGTCCCATAATGCAATACCTCTAATTGATTTAATTAATAAAATGTCAATTTAAGGTAACGCGATAGAGCACAAGTCCCATAGTGCACCACATCTCATTGATTTAATTAAGAAAATTTCGATTTAAGGTAACGCGACATGACACAAGTCTCATAGTGCACTACCTCTCATTGATTTAATTAAGTTATGTTTGGGAAGGTCAATTTAGGGTAACGCGATAGGGCACAAGTTCCATAGTGCACTACCCCTTATTGATTTAATTTTGATAATGTCAATTTAAGGTAACGCGACAGGGCACAAGTCCCATAGTGCACCACCTCTAATTGATTTAATTAAGAAAATGTCAATTTAAGGTAACGCGACAGGGCACAAGTCCCATAGTGCACTACCTCTCATTGATTTAATTAAGTTATTTTTGAGTAGGTCAATTTAGGATAACCCGATAGGTCACAAGTCCCATAGTGCACTACCCCTTATTGATGTAATCTTGAAAATGTCAATTTAAGGTAACACGACAGGGCACAAGTCCCATAGTGCACTATATCTCATTGAATTAATTATGTTATTTTGGGAAGGTCAATTTAGGGTAATGCGAAAGGGCACGAGTCCCACAGTGCACTACCTCTCATTGATTTAATTAAGAAAATGCCAATTTAAGGTAACGCGACAGGGCACAAGTCTCATAGTGCACCACCTCTCATTGATTTAATTAAGAAAATGTCGACTTAAGGTAGCGAGACAAGGCACAAGTCCTGTAGTGCGCTACCTCTCCTTGATTTAGTTAAGTTATTTTGAAAATGTCAATTTAGGGTAACGCGAAAGGGAACAAGTCCCATAGTGCACTACCCGTTATTAATTTAATTTGGAAAATATCAATTTAGGGTAACGTGACAGGGCACGAGTCCATTAATGCGTTACCTCTCATTGATTTAATTAAGAAAATGTCAATTTAAGGTAACGCGACATGGCACAAGTCCCATAGTGCACCACCTCTCATTGACTTAATTAAGAAAATGTCGATTTAAGGTAACGCGACATGACACAAGTTCCATAGTGCACTACCTCTAATTGATTTAATTAAGTTATTTTTGGAAAGGTCAATTTAGGGTAACGCGATAGGACACAAGTCCCATAGTGCACTACCCCTTATTGATTTAATTTTAAAAATGTCAATTTAAGGTAACGCGACATGGTACAAGTCTCATAGTGCACCACCTCTCATTGATTTAATTAAGAAAATATCGATTTAAGGTAACGCGACAGGGCACAAGTCTCATAGTACACTACATCTCTTTGAGTTAATTAAGCTATTTTTTTGATAAGGTCAATTTAGGGTAACGCGATTGGGCACAAGTCCCATAGTGCACTACCCTTATTGATTTAATCTTGAAAATGACAATTTAAGGTAACGCGACAGATCACAAATCCACAGTGCACTACATCTTATTGATTTAATTAACTTACAAAAAATCTTCATGTTACTTTTCCATGTATATATAAACATTATTATTGATTTGTGAAAGATAATAAAATAAATAGCATACATAAATAAATAAAAAGACAGAATAAAAAAAATCTATAAAATAAATAAAAAACGAAATAATTTTAGGGTTTATATTTGGGGATTAAGTTTTGAAATCAATTTGGGGATTATGTTTTGAAATCAATTTAGGGATTAAGTTTTAAAATCAATTTAAGGTTTATGTTAAGTTAAAATTAAATTGGAGTTTAAGATTAACGATGTTGTGAACAACAAAATTTGAGACAAATAAGAAGTGGAAAATGAAAAAGATGATAGCTTTGTTTTTTATTCTCCCTTCTCTTTTTATCAAGTTTTTGGTTGGGCTAAGGGGAAAAGCTCAATCACCACAAACATTTAAAATTTTGATTTTCCCCTCTTTTTATTTTGAATTTTTTTTACCTCGGTCAAAATGTGTTTACAATAAAGGAAGTAAAGGGATGAATAAAGGAAGTGAGGAACAACAAACTTTATGGAAATAGACGTTACTGAGTACATTGCTTATTTTTCATCAGTGTCCTAGTGGACCTTCACTGCCTAAAACTGATAATAAAGGTCCTTATTTCTGCAGGATGAAGTTCTACAAGTAGCTTTTCTGGATCTACTGGTCTTCCCCTTACAAGTTTGCGATTTTGAGGTAACCCTTCGACTTGCCAGACTAATCTCTTCCTCTCCATTTCTGCTCTTTCTTGGTTAGCTGATAAGCTCACCTCACTTACTTTGTTTATCTGAATACAATGGAGTTAAATATGAAACACCTTAGACAAAAACAAGATAAATGTGAAATGATCGGAAATAAAACAACTAGGGAATTATACTGAAGTTTAGCTTAATTGCATTTGTCACCATTTTTTTTTATTTCGAAAGCTACACTTACTTTTCTTGAGAGTTGGTTATCATTATTCATCCGACTTTTCTCCCCTATAGACGTGACTGTACATTGGCCTCTCCTTAAGGGAGATAAGTGTAGTTTTTTAAACAGGAAAAGTACGAAGTATTTTCTCAAAGAACTTTTAGTTTTGTCATGATGTCGTACCTGTTTCTTGGGGAACACCTTTTTAAGCTCTACAGTTGCCACAGCAGAAAGTTGCGCATCCTCGAGAATCTTGCATTGACGAGAAAAGAAATTCAGTGTGCAGAAAACAAGGCTTAATAAACAGTTAAAATGAGGAAAGAGAGAATGAGAAAGATAAATCACATTGGAAGAAATCATTAGCTCATTACTGAAAGCAAATGTAGAAATAGCAGTAACTTAAATGAGAGGGGTAACAGCTTTCCATAGACCATGGTGAATTATTAAAATTCCATGAGAATCATTTAGTTTCTTTAATATAATGCATGAAAAGAACAAAACCAACTCATTTATCAGTTTTATATAACTCGCGAGAGCGAGATTATGGTTGTATATTCTTCAATTCATACTAAGACAAGTATTATTCCCTGTTTAACTCTGAATTGAATATAAGCTGAACACAAAAATGGTAAGAGTGTGATATAAACAACCAGATAGATGCTGAAGAGTATATACCTCATATAAGTGTGCCAGACGGAGTAGAACTTTTCCATCACCCTGGTCCTGCATAGTTCAAGAAGATAGCATAACATTTAGTAAGCAAAAGGATATAATCTTCAACATTGTCCATTAAAGAACTAAGCTGAATTAGGAGTACAAATTCATGACATGCCAAAAGGTCATACACTCGTACTGCATAGCGAGAAAGTACTAAGTTGCATTCATAGACATATTTTGGACAAATATTCAGCTTTATGTTCTGTTGGTAATTCTACAGCGATGTATTGTACTAGTATGTCTCTTCATTATATAAAAGCAAAAGGTGAACACCTGGAGGGTTATTATCGCGACATTGTCTGGTAAGTTGTATGAGGAATCCAGTCCGGAGAAGGTTGTGACATGAGAACCTCCCCAGCTACCTTCATTCTAGAAAACATGTAAAGTATTAACACAATTTTCATCAGTACTAATATGCTACAAGTTCACCTCACTTGGAAATTCAAACAATTCTTTAACCACCTCGGTGAAGGCTAAAAGTAGCGGTGAGTATATCTCCTGACCAAATGATCGACGCCATCTCGCACCCTCTCCCACGGGATCAATTCTGAAATAATACTTTCCTAATACCTGCATAATATATTAAATGTGATGAATAAGCCAGATGAGGGAATCATGGTCCTTGCCAACTCAAATTTCACAGGTTACTTGTATCTCCGTACAGTTAATCCAGTGCACTTATTATGGACGCAAACCGTTTCATTCAGTGCCTCTGCAACACCTCTACCATCATCCACAAGTAACCTCCTACAAAAAATGGAAACAGTAGAGTTTGATCGATAAACATGGGAATGCTACATAATGAGCATTAGAAGTTGAACAACATAACAAACCTATGAACCATTAGTTCCAATTGCCCATCTACGACGCTAGAGCCCCCCACGGATCTATCTACCAATACAGAGAATTCTTTACTTTCGTCTTTTAGGTAAACCCCGAGATTGATCTGAAACAAGACAATAGATATCATTAGTTGAATACCTCAAGAACTGTGTGTTCATAAGTATAATAAATGTAGTATCATACAACACATGACTAAAAAAACTTACAGGGTAATAATTTCCAGCAACAGGCTGATTTACTTGCAAGTCCCAGTCTTTTCTGTAGCCTCGAATCTATAAAGATATGTATTATTATAACAAAACATTAATTTATATAAAAAATGTAACTATTAGTCATGTTCTCAACATGTTTGACATACCCGTTCAATAAAGTCGCGCCCATTGGAATCAGTATAGAATTTTTTCTTGCTTGCCAGATTTGTTTTAATCTCAGTTGCAATTTCCTTGCCAACTCCATCATTAATGGGTATAGGTCCAACCTGATATTATGAGATTTATCATGATTATATAGCTCTTAGAGAATGAAATTTTAAGGACCTGCATTAGCAAGAAAAAGGAAACAGAGAGAAGACTTACAATAAACTCAACTTCAGCATGCTCTTTCCCCTTGTACAGTCTGGTGATCTGTTACATTATAAATTATGCAATGGTTAAATATCGAGCTCTAAGGAAGTTAAAGAATAATCCTAATGTGAACCTCTAGTAGAACTGAGACATTATGAAATGTATTAAGATTATCTATTATGTTTGAAGGACGGAGACATTATCACCATAATGTTTACAAGATTATTATTACCATAGATGTTTGAAAAACTGAGACATTATGAAGAGTATTAATATTATCTATGGTTCTCAACATGGAAGACGTTATATTTTCTAGCGATGTCTCCGAGCTCTACGATGATGACGATGATCAAATTGTTACATCCTACCTGGTATATCCATGAATTGATCTTCTGATGCACTTCATGCATAATTGGTCCCCGGAAGACTGTGAGAGTAGACTGAATTTTTTTAATATAAGAAGTCATTAATCTCTTGCTACCACTGAGTATTGGTAATTGAATATCAAGTGTTTTAATAGAAGATTTTACCACCCCGTGGGATTTAATGGGAGATGACAAACCATTGGGACGAAAAATATAAGCTCCAGACGCCTATAGCATTAAGAACATTTTAATCAATAGCTTCACACAAGTAATCATATTCGTAATCAAATCATATATCATCCTGGTAAAAAGAAGTATCTTAGGGAAAGAAAAATTAGTCAACATTCTAAGGATTGAAAAAAAGTTATCACCTGAGCATTTAGTGTTCCATCATCTCCATACCCGGCATAAAATTTGTATGCTTGCTCTGTAGATTCTTTTACCTTTCAGTATTAACAGAAAATTTAATAAGCATATCATATAATTCATGGAGGATGCATATTTAGCATCACTAACTTAAAAGGTCATAGATTTACTTCTACATTCCGATAAATAGTAAGTTATCATCCAAATCACATACCTTGCTTCTGCTGTTGATATATTGAGTAAGTTTCCCTTCCTTTTTAGAATAAATTAGTTTCAAGTTTCCTATGCCCACTTTAATTGTATCACTCTGATTCCCTGACTTGTATGTTGTATGTGTATCTGAAATAGTAGCTGCAATTGCAAATGTTTCTTTTAAGGAAAAAACAAACATTACTATAAAAAATAAATAGTTTCTTAATTGTTATTTGTTTGTTAGCATGAGTCATGAAAACATTCAGGAAGGGAATTACTGAACTGACCTGGTTGTTTGGCCTTGGAAACATAGTAAGTGCTAAAACCAAGTGCGGGAACTGTTGCTGAAAATGCAAGCCAATATTTGGGGTTTACAGTTGGAGACACTCCCAGGTATGCCTTGGTGTGGTAGTTTCTTAAACCAAGAAACTTATCAGGTATTGGTAGCAGCTGCGATTGGATTTCCTTTCCACTGGAATCCCGGACGACAACTTTTTCATTGGCAACCTATGACAAATTCAAGAGACAAGTTATGTCGAGCAAAAACTTACTGGAAGATGACAGTGTTTGGCTCTTGAGATATGATTTTCCTTAACAAGTTCAAAACATCATTCATGGTGATATATGAGGTAATTCCACAGAACAAGGCTTCATTTGCTGCATAAAAGGCATCAATTGGAACATAAAGCAGTGTAGTGAATAAATGCGTGTGTATGTAGCAGATATTTGTATAGCTCATACATTGTTCGGAGTTTAAAGAGAAAATATAACGGAAGAGAGGAATTACTGAAGGAAATAAAGCAGTAGTGCTTGAAGGAATAGACTCACAGGAATCCTTATAACATCTTCTCTTTTCCATCCTAGTGGATTGTAAATGACAACAACCTACAGCTTGCAATGTAACAAGAAAAACTTAATAGATAAAATTATGGCATTCTAATGAGAAACAGATTAGATTTCATAACTACTAACCAGGTCTTTCCCATATGAGAGGTTGACTTCAGATGCCGGACAGTGAGTTATGTTCAGAAGTGGACACTGTAATGACAAGATGGAAAATAAAGGATATAAAAAGAAATCAATGGACACAATGAATCAATGATACAGTTCAATCAATTACTAAATCTCAGCATGAAATCTTCATAACTTAGCTTCTCATATAATGTCGATATGTTTTCAAAGGAACACCGCTTTTCACTTCATTTACTGATTTTATCTTGGCTGGAGTGGATAATTGGATAGAAGTCACTTGTCTAAGTTTCATAATAAGCTTATTGATGTTATGAATTGTAAATTCTTTATTTGGTGTTAAAGTCTCGACAATTTCCCGTAGCGCACAAAGTATGAATATCAAGAAGGAAACTAGAAAAAACCAACATGAAACTTCCTCATAGAAAAACAATAACAGTTGTTGAACAAAGGAACATCACTACTTGCCTGTTGAAATTTAGTTTGTGAACTCCTACAATCAGTTTTAGTTGCTGCATCTGTCAAGCAAGCAAGTGACTCTGCAACAACCTTCTCGGCCTGAATAAGACATTAAGAAGAAAACCAATTTTGAGGTTACATTAAAAAACACAAAGTTCAAAGAGAGTATATATTGGTAACTATCACCTCTGTGTAGCCTATTGAAAGTCGTTTTGCATAATCATTAGCGACATGCTGCTTTGAAGTCCCGGATACTGCATCGTGGTGTTGAGCAATAGCCAAAGCTTCAGCCAAAGAGTCGGTTTTAGGACCCGAAACACTCTTCCCTTTGAAATACTCCAACTGTCTTGCAGCCTGTTTCAAGATTGAAAGTAAATTAGAGGCAATTTCAAGAAATCTGATAACCTTCTAAAGTATTCCAATGGAATAAAAGGTACAATTAATTAGAATGCTTTTGGTTACAGCTTTCAGATAAATGAGGAACTCATAATGTCCCTTAAGCTCTCAGAGTAGCTAAAATCTAACCACATACTTGATCACTTCAACTAACAATGGTTAGAAGGCGTACCAAATAGTAGCCGCTCATCAATCTGACATAACCTTTGAGAGCCGGCCTACTCGTAAAATACCCCGTCCAATAGGCATTTATACGATCTGCGTACCTAAAAAATCCATGACCAAAATATGAAATAATAAGTTGGAAGGATGAGGAAGAATGCTAATATCCAGCTCACTATAAAGTGAGTGTTTGGTTACGCTGTTGCACAACCAAATTGTTATTCTCGAAATCATATTGCAGGCCTAAGCTAAAATTTACAGCTTCTTCCTGAACATGATTTTGAGTTGGTACAATATGTTCTGCATTTGAAAACTTACGGAAAGAAGTCATCGGTCTTCAGTGGCCAGACCTCATTTGCAGCATGCTTCGCATCGGTATATATTGATGGGGTCGAGTATAGGGCATGAACTCGTGCATCCTAAAGCATTATCTAGTTGTCTCATTAGTATGTCAAACTATTCAATTGCTTCACAAAATAAAGTCAATTTGATTTAACTCCATGAGCAGATTGGTCACGGAAATTTTACCATCCCAGTGTATCATATAAAATGTCATTTATCTGAGAAGTGAATATTTAATTTAGATGAAATAATGAAGTAAAGAAACTTGTGAACTAAGAAAATAGTAGAAGATAAATTACTTGATTAACATAGTGAATAAACTTGTCCATTTGCCGAAACCAGGTATGTGCGTATTGGTACTTGAAATCTGTCCCCATTGTCCACATTATATGGTTTGTGCGTGTAATATTGGCCTGAAACAGAATAGCCAGTGCAGAATCTGCAGATTATTGAATTGAATCGTTTTCTAAGTGCATAAACATAAATTTTTTGAATGAAACTGAATATGAATAAAGGAATTGAAGTATTTCCATTTGGAACATCTCTATTTTCATTTGTACTAAAAAAAGCAAACATTTCCTATAAAGAACTTAACATCAATAACTTGAAAGCATCAGAGATACACACAATCTTGCAGCAATTCTATATGATAAACTTAATTAAATAGATCCAACAACTCATCTTAAAATAAGGTTCAGACCTGCGATATTGCGGCTGAGACAAACTCGTTTACGCGATCAGGGACATTGTAGTCAAACAAATTGACATCATCCTTCAAGTGAAAATGCAGTAAGTTAAAATTGACATCATCCTTAACACATATTTTCAAATAAAAGCTAAGAGATCTTAATGCAATATCTGACTTGGATTTTACCTGTACAACAGGAGAATCATCATTAACTTCAAAGTAGAAATTGCTGGTGGGAGGTTCATAATTATTAGGGAATGCACCCGAAAATATCTATATTAATGAAAAAACTTAGGGATCTGCCAGTAAAAGATACTTGGAAAAAGAAAGTGAAACACAGAAGAAAAAATAATTGGTTACTCTCTATATGCTACATTAAGAGGGTGAATCTTGGCGCAAGTGAGAGCCGCATGCACTGAGCCGCCCTTTTCTATATGAAACATTAATATAAAATTCATAAACCTCATTAGAGTACTAACTTGTGCAGTATAACCAAGGCTCTTGGAGCCCTGCCATACAACTTCGAGAGTTTTTTCGTCTTTCCTCTTAGCTCTGTCTTGGTAGTCAATCCGTGCAAAGAATAGAGAGTCAAATCCAACCTATGCCAACAAGAGTTTTGCTTAACAAGGGTTGTGCTTAAGAAACAAGTACAAATGCTATGCAGAAAAAATGAGACTTTATTCATAAATCAACTTCAAAATCATTTCCTTTTTCATCGTCGAATTTATATTATGTATATGCTACAACAAAACTGTACCTCTGCTCCCAACAAGTAAGCCTGCACTGAAGAATGTCCAAATGGATCAATTTGCCACCCAATTCTAGGAGTTACACCAAATTCTTCTTTGAGAAATTGGTGTCCAAGGGTTGTCTGATCAATCATGTCAATATAGTGTGTGGTAGCCTCATCATGCATACACATCCCACCATTTCTGCAATAAAAAATTTCATGACCAAGTTAGTTGATACAAATTTATATTACAAAGGCCACTAAATATGATTTGGATTGGAAGCAATTTTGCTACTTAAAAGCAAACATATATCATAGATTCGACAAAGTTTTACGTTGCTCCTAACACAAACAACCTTCACCTTCGATCCGAGTACAAGACCAACTACATGTACCATATAGCCGACCCCACCTAGTGAGAATAAAGCTTTAGTAAGTTTCACCTATTGTTAATTTAGTTGATGAGATTTACTATGGTAGTATTTTATTGTGTCTTTTGAACTCGTGACCTCCTAATCATAAAGCAAACAACCTTACCGTCACACTCGTATAAAACAGGAAAGCAAAGAATAGATAAGTTACAAATCTTTCAAAAGTGAAGGAAGATAAAATGGATGAATACATGAACTCCAATTGACCAGAGTTGACTAGCTGTTTGACTGTGTTCTGGACAACCTCACTCTGTTCTCTCCACCAACGCTGGAAAAATGCCTGCAATACAAGCAAATAACATCTATCGATCCATGGCCCCAAAAATGAATCAGGATCTGCTGTCCCAAAGTATGTCTCGCACCAATAAAAATATGTCATGTCAATTAAAAAAATTAAAAATTCATTATTTTTGCTTCATTGTCATTGGTGCAGGACAGAATTTGGGATATAGTTTAGGATTTTCATTCCCCAAAAATAGGCAAACGATTGACTTGCAGTTTTCACAATAATTGATAGTGTTGTTCTGTCTTTCTAATATGGAAATTAAAGTTTGCTATAGCTATGGTTGGCAAGCTTATAAGCTAGGAACCAAAAGCTGATGAGTTAGCCTGTTGAATTGGAAGTATTTGGTTCAGTAAGATTAAGTGACTAGCTGATATGTGTAAAATGGCATAAGCCTATAACTCTTAAATCATAAGTTGCTCAAAATAGCTTATCACATTTTACCATATAAGTTATAAGCTAATATATAAACATCAGATAACTTATTTTTGGTCAAGTAAGCTAATTGACTAGATTATAAGCTACTTAATCTGGAGTAAATTTTTGAATTGTGAATCTCCAGGTACCATATTATTATCATAAAAATAAAATTTCTTCTCTTGTTCCCCAAATTTTATAGCCTTACTTGTTCAACATATATGAATTTGCGATTTTTGTCAGCCAACAATGCAGGTACCAATGAATCCAGCACATTTTGGACACACGCTCCCTGCAATTCTAAAAACCAAGATGAGACGACAACAACAACCAAGCTTTAAAAAATCATACTTAAAGACTTGGTTACATAGATTGAACAATATAATAATATCTGTTACAGAATATGAGGCCAACAAATGAAGAAAAATATCAATTAAATTGAGAGACACGATAGGTATTATGACATAATGACCTGAATGGAGTTGTTGGAGCCAACATAGTACTGGTCAATGGTCTTCAACCATCCAACATCATCATGAGTATGAGGAACCAAGTGAACATTGAGCTTCCCAGGGACAATAGTTGAAGTAGTATTGTACCTTATGTACTTCGATTCTGAGGAAACAAAACACCCCACCAACACTAAAACTAAAACCAAGATACATTCACCACTTTCCATTGAACTTACCATGGAACAAAGTGGTGTAGAAAAAGAAGATGATGGAGTTATAAACATGGTGGGGTTATTTGTAATATAGAAATTATGAAGCACGTGGACCCTCATAGGTTGTCGTTTGGTGAATAGAATAACATTATGTCAGTGTCAGTTTAAGCTTTTGCATGATATTACTCAAGGAAAAAGATGTCATTACATTTATAGGTGTCCCAACATGTCAATAATTCATATATTTTTTCAACCAATCATAAACACCGATATTATATTCCAGGAAGGCTACATAACTTATGGTTTTATAAGATATTTGGTATTGTGCTAGATGAGTCATAGCCTACATGACTTAAAAACAAAATTGACACTGGACTTTTGGTTTTTATAAGGCAAAATGTTATGTTTTGACTTGTAAAATTTAAGTAGTTTGCAAAAAAATATCTAATTCATTATGAAAAATGGTATATTCTCCTACTAAATAATGTGTTTTATTATAAGGTTTGGCTTTGGGTGCTCGGTAGAGTAAAAACAAGATTTTGTAATTTTCGATGCTTTGGTTTGCTGTCTTCTTTGGTTTTTTGTTTAACCTATTACCCATTAAACATGTAACCTGCTTCACTTCACTATACTTGAGTGTTATTTACTCTTGTGAGTGAGAGTGATTCCTCAAATGTCATAGAAAATATGTTCTAATAAAAAAATAGATTTTTGCTTTTTTCGCAAAAATCTATTTAGATTATTTTTATTTAGTTTTTAATAGTTATTTTAGATGTATGTGTAAATAAAGATAAACAAACATAAAAATGGAGATAATTCGTCGTTATATAAAAGATAAATCTTAAAATGGGAAAATGCATTTAATTTAATTATTTGGTTAATAATAAGGCACTGGTCTAATGTAAGGTTCTCTAATTTTCAATATGATCAAAAGTTTAAGAGTTGATTTCTTAGAACAATACTAAGTGGAATGAATAATCATATATTTAAAAGAGAATAATTTCTTATTCAAAAGGTGAAAGTATATATATTTTAATAGTACCAAAAAAATATAAATTATGTATAATGTATTCATCAAGGTTTTAAGAATGTGTATTTCAAGCTCTAACATTTTTTGAAGTCTGTGAATTACCTCTTTTCTCATTTTATTGTAACCTTTTTCTTTCAAAAACACCCCTCACACTCTTCTTCGTGTATACGCGTCTCAAGGATTTGTTGTTAGATGTTAGGGGATTCCAACGCAATAAATATATAAGCATTAAGTTAGGATATTGAAAGAGGAAATAAATGCAACAAAACATCTTCAAGAGAAAGAATTAATATTTGTAAAGTATATAATGCGAAATCTTATTCACTAATTAAAATTATGACATGTGTTATATATTTTTTTTAATTTTTAGATATATTCTTTTAGTAAAAAAGTTAAATAGAATATATGTTGTAATTTTAATAATAAAATAAGATAACTTATCTCATAATATAAAGAAATATTTTATTCTTTTAATTTATATAATAGTGTAAGTATTTTTAAAATATAAATCAATGAATAATAAAAAATATAATTAAATAATGGATAATAGAGTTTTACATAACATATACTCAGGAGCATAATCCAACTCCAAGCAGTAACTTAAATGTTCTAATTTATGTTATAATTTTTCTTTTGTATTATTAATAGTATCATCTCACCTTATGGATAATAAATTGATTATTTTTAGATGTGTGATTATCTTTCTCAATAAATGTAGCACATAAAAGTTAAACTCTTCCCCTTTTAATTATCTAAGAGATCCAGTGATATCTTAAAGATATAAACTAACGTCGGTTGTTACAATGCTTTAATACAATATAGATAAAACAAAATAACATCATAGAAATATAGAGAGAGGTGAAATCAAAATGGGAAATAATAGAAGAAATAACAACAAAGTCAAATTAAAACTTACAATGTGAACGATATCTATTACCTACAAAATTGAGATCAAATTTCTAACCATGGAATAAGCCTAAAGTAAATGTGCTTGAGAAAAAAATTGAAGCCTCTACAATGCATATTTGACCGAACTGTTATTGCAATGGAAATCAAGTCGGTCACGGTCACAATAATAATATGGTGGTATAATAATTCAATTATTGTTTCACTAATTAAATATCATATCGGTAATAGTATTGTTAAAATCATATTGGTTATTAAATCAGTCAGGATATTGGTATAGTGATATAATGATTCAACTGATGATTCACTAATTAAACTACATGTCGGTTCAATCGGACATATATGCTTATATTTATATATGTATTAACCTATAACAAAAAAAATTAAAATAGGTAGATACTCAAATTTATAATTCATATTCATAATCTACTCAAAATTCACATAAACAAAAAATTTTAAGTCTTTAACAAATTCGAAGTCTAAATTGCAAAACATATATCAATCCAAAAATATCACTTAACAAACTCAAAATATAAATAAATGACACAAGTTCACAACTCAGCCTACAAAACAAATAAATTTGGAGTTTTAACATTTAGCACCAATGAGTCAAAATTATCTCATATCAAGGTTTCATTTCTTCATCATTTAAGTCTGAAGCTTGACCCACTTTGTCTTCGTCCAGATTCATATTCTTCATAGGGTTGAGTTGTGCATCATCATCACCATCATCTTCTAAATTTAATTGATCTACAACAATGTCATTTTCATACAGGTTAGCAATTAAAAACAATTAGGAATAGATACAAATTAAGGAAAAACATAATTTTGATGCCTCAATGGAAAACATAATTTTGATGCCTCAATGAAAAATATAATAACCAAGCAATAAAAAACATACCATTGTCTTCAAGTGATAGTTGGATGAAAATGTTTGCAATGTCATTTCATAAAGCCTCAATCTCTTCAACAGTTATGAATGGTGGTGACTCCTCCAATATAAAATGAGAATGATCTTCAAATGTTTCTAAATTTATTGGGTCATAATTTTGATGCCTCAAGTGACTACTATATTTATTGATTTCATTATATACAAACATAAATACATGCTACACATGAATATGTAAAAAAATACAACTAAGGTTATATTTTGAATAAAATGGTAATACCTTTGTTGTATCCTGAAGTTATAATGAACAAAAACAAAGATCATTGAGTTTTTGATGCTCCAACCTATTTCTTTTATTGGAATGGATGTGTTCAAATTCCAATTCCTGTCACAACCGGAAGCACTACATGTTTGACTTAGAACGCGGACTGCCAACTGTCGCGCCCCGACTTTCGGCTACGCGACCTCTTAGAGTCGCCACTACATTTTATGGTTAAAAATGTAGAAAAATCTTTAAAGCCCAAATAAATTGAGCTTTTGGATTTTTGATATCCAGGTTCGGGAGTCGATTACGAATTGGGGAAGGTATTAGCACCCCGTTCGCCCGTAATAAAACGGTACCCTAACTAATTGCATACATTGTACCCTTAATTTATTTAAATTAAATTGCTTAAACAAAATATTTTTTACAAATGACCGTGACCGATTCTCAGCTCGAAGCGAAGAGAAATATGCAACACGAGTTGGAACTTCGCTATTGAATCCTAAAACAATTAAAACTTGTTATTATTTTTTATAAAGTAAAGCTTAGGAGTTTATTTGAATTTAATTGAAATGGAGATAATAGACAAAGAGTCAACATTGATTGCTTACCCTCTTTCCATTTCGATAGATAACAGAAGCAGTACAAGTGACCGCTACCGATTCTCGTCTCGGAGTTAGAAGAAAGATACAATACGAGTTTTAACCCCGCTATTAAATCCCAAAAAATACTTAAAACTCCCTTTGTTTTTATTTTTATTTTTAAATGACTTACACATTTTTAAAGATAGAGAATTAATAAATGAAGAGTCGACATGGGTCATTAATCATCTTCTCACTTCGATAAATAACAGGAGCAGTACAAATGACCACAACCGATACTTGGTTCAAAGTAAGAAGTAAGATATGACACGAGTCGTAACCTCACTATTACATTCTCATGAAAATACTTTTATTT
>NW_017717904.1:0-24341 GCF_001865875.1 Lupinus angustifolius
ATTATTATTATTATTATTATTATTATTATATATATTTTATATAATTTATTTACTAAAGTAAAATTTCATGTTTTAATGAACACGTGCAGTAACCTTTTTGTTTTGGAGAATTTAATTGATTATTATAATGTTTGCTCCCAAATGACTTGTTGATTTGTAAATTTGCTTTCAACTTCTAATTTATTGGCTAGAAGCAAAAAAAACAAAACTACTCTAATTTACATTACTAATTACAAGTGACTAAATTATAAGATATATATACTACATCAGCAAGCAAACTTGTCATACAATTAGGAATAGAGAATATGAAACAAAAGAGTACATGGAATTAAAGAAAGATTTGGACTTAGTGGAATATTAAGGCCCATTAGAGATATTTTAACTTTATCATGGCTGAACCCTAAAAAATGGTTTTGAAAAGGGGATTCTGGTTATAAGTTTTTTTTTGGGAAGCTTCTCCCTCCTTGAGCCATCAATCCTTTTTTGCAGATTGAAGAGATGTTTCCGGTAAAAATGACAGAAACCAGGCGGTGGAAACTGGCTGAAAGCACAACACCATTCACGGTGGTGTTACGGTTCACGAACTCGGGATGGTCTGATCGCATCAATGCTGTATGGCCATGGCGGCGCCGCCATTCAAGGCTTTAGCGGCGAGAACGACGCGCGTCCCTGCTTGGACGCGGTTTGACAGTGGAGGTAGAGCCTCCGATAGATCCAATAGCAAGGTGAGAGAGATGCCTCTTTGTGCCAACTCCTCCTTCTTCTTCTTCTCCGGTTGTCCTGCCGGCGTGATTTCCGGCATCGCAGGACACACTCACGATGGTTACTGAAATACCTTGGGGTCTAGATATCCCTCTTTTGGCCAGGTCGAATGGGTTATGTACCCATTACCGGATCTTGTTGGTAGAGGTGTGACCGGAAGCTTAAGAACCAGTAGGGTATTTCGGCTTGTGCGAATTATAATGGCTTAAAGTTCTCTAAAAAATATATTTTTTAAGCTTATGAACACAGGTTGTTGATGATTCGGTTTGAAGGATTAAGACGGTATTGGTTCTATTAACATCTATTTTTATTTGTGCATTAGAGAGAGAGAAAAAAAACAAACAAATGTCCATAAAGTTCTAATGTTATAGCATGTAAGTCAATAGCATAATAGTATATAAAGATAAATATATGTTTGGAATCTTGCTGACTATTATATGGAGATGCAAATATTTATGAATGTTATTGGCACATAAATTATGACATTGAGTGAGACTTTTTATGAATGCAACGTGAAAATTTTTTTTATAGATGAGGTGAATCCCCAAACAAATTACTATTGCTTATGAACAATGATGTCTTTTAGAGTTTTATTAGATGGGAACAATTGTACTGAAAATGCATGCACAGGTTTTGAATGCTTAACATAAAAGGGGATGAAGATGAATAAGCGAAAGAGACACTAACCTTTTATAAAGCTATGGTGAAATTTTCTTTTTTTCAGATTCTCCCCCTCTTCTGAACACCTTCTTCTTTCTCTTTAAAAGCCAAAAAAACTAGGAAACCTCTCTTCCTAAAAACTGGGTAACCACCCCCACTTTCACAAAGTGGTTCCACCCCTTTAGGCATTATTCCCCATTTAAAAATTTATTTATTGTTTTAATATAATTTTTTTTTTCATTGTTATTTTCGGATTAAATATTTATATAAATAATTATAATAGAAATCAGTTTGTGAGTATCTATAAAAATAATAATTCTTATTGCAAAAATAAATAAATAAATAAAACAAACCTATAATGTTAATATATGTACATAAATGGTGTGATGAGTTGATAATTAAACTTAAATGCCAAATTTTTTTTATTTTTACAAAATAACTCTAATAAATATACACTAGAGTCTATTTTAAATGTTGAACACTGGACCGGACAAAAGTGAGCATTCACACCAACCTTTGCAGATTTAGTGTACGACATCCATAAGTTTCCCACCATTTATCTACAACATTGTATGAAATCTAACTTTGCATCTTGTTTAATAATAAACATTTAAGACAATTAATAATAAACACTAAAGATAGTTACCAAATATGAAAGACTAATTATACATGTCATTACTTTACTCTGTTCACGTACAGTAGTCGGTCTTCCAAAATCTAACTCAACATCTTTATATATTCACATCTCACTAATTAGCTTATCTAGCAAATCAGGATCTCCATAAGCATGCTTCTCAAAAACATCCAAAAGGCTGGATGTTGTGAACTTATGTTTTTCAAATTCTTCAACATTGGAGAAACGTTGTGGGTTGAGCCAATACCCAATAGCATGGAGATTTCTTTTTAATTGCAAGTCCCATCGATTATCCATAATTTCCAAATAAGGTTTTATTTTGGTCTTGTTTCTTTGAAACCTCCTCTCTATCTCATGTCTAGCTTTAAAGAATGCTTGATAAATAAAACTTATCGCAAGCTTATCCTCACTGTAAAAAATGTGTAACACACGAACAAGTGGCTTGATAATTTTAACGATGTCAGCATATTGTTTCTAAAAGTTTGAATCCAACACTTATTCCACACATTTTTTTGCCTTAAAATATTTGGAATAAGTCAAGCTTGTCCATTCTCTAGATGTTACAAGAGCTCTAAGTGCATCCTTTTGGGCCAAGATACTTTGAAATGCAATGAAGTTCGTGGCAAAGCGAGTTGGAGTTGGATGAAGTATTTCTTTCCCATGGGTGAACTGCCTCATTAGATACAACAAATGGCAATGATTATATAGGTACCTGGTAATATTTCCAGCATGTGATACTGTGTCGGTTACTTCTGGTAACTTTCTAATGTCTTGAAACATCAAGTTAACACAATGAGCCGCACATGGGGACCAAAACAAGTGAGGGAACTCTTTCTTAAATAACCTACCAGCAACAACATAATTAGTAGCATTTTCTGTAACAATATGAATGATGTTCTCAATACCAACATACATCACTACCTCCTTGAAAAGCTTGAACAACAAATCTACAGTTTTGGAATCATGTGAAGCAGACTTTATGAAGATGGTTCCTTTAAGACAGTAGACGAGAAAATTAATTAGAGTTTGTTTGCTACGATCAGTCCAACCATTTGCCATAAGAGTGCATCCAGTTGCTTCCAAATAGACTGGTAATCATTTAGAAGTTTTTGTTACATCATTAACCACTTGTTTAGAAAATGGTCACGAACACGATAATAGTTGAGACCTTTATAACCCGGACTCATGTTATAAAGGGAATCAATCATGGATTGATAATATGCTAAGTTAATTGCATTAAACGGCACAAAAGCATCAATCATCCATTTGGAGATGACGATGTCACGTTTCTCAATCACTTCTTTACTTTGCATGCCACTTTTTTAAAATGGGTTGAGCACCATGAGTTGTTCTAGGCATAAAGTAAGAGCCCATGTGACATTTCCCTTTCTGAGATGTAGATGTATGAGGTGCTTCAATCAATTGAGTGTGCAATAAATCAATAACTTCATCACAATGATTACCATCCTCGTATTCCTATTCAACTTTCCTTTTTTTGCTCTTCATTTCATCAATTTATTTCTGGATCTGGTGTTGAATATCTGCTAGTACTTTCTTACATTTTTGAACTTGTCTTTTTACTCAGCCAAATGAGCCTTAAACCAAGTGAATCCACACCCTTTGATTTGTTTATACAGAAAAGACATAATAGAATCGTTCTTCCATTATCCGCATTAACTTGTTTACAATGCACCCAAGCTGGATCTGATTTCCTCCTATAACTACTTGTAGAAGTATTTTTCGTTGATGCTTCTTATGATGTTGGTAATTCAGGTTCATTAGATGCGATGTATTTCTATAATATCATCAATTAAGAACAATTAAAACAATTCCATTATTAGCACATGTACCATAAAAAGACCATCATTAACACATGTAGAACAAAAAACTGAAAAGTAGTATCATATTCTGTTCTATTTTTGCACCAAATCCTACCTTCAGACAGTTGACTCCAAGATTACACAAATATCACTAAGATTATACGCCAATATTAAGAACCAAAAGGTGTAGTCTATATATTCCTTGGAAGCATGTTCAATCTAACAACATTGCAACTATAGAGTGCAAAAATAGAGTGCACTGGGTCAATTGAAGCAGAAATTTAACCAATGCACTTGGTGCTTACTACAGAGTGCACTGGGCCAATTGAAGCGAAAGGTTTCATCATGTAGTTTCCACAAAGTATCTATTTATTTCAATACAAAATGGAGTGGTACACTATCAGAATGCAAGTAGACAAAAACAAAAAGAATCTTAGTTTTTTACTATAAATCCTAACATTTATAGACCCTTACTACTAAAGCAAGCCAAAGAAATAACTCTAATAAACCAAACATAAAGCCTCTCACATATCATTACCTTAAAAAATTTCAAACAAGAACAAGAATTTATGACTCCAACCCACATATTTTCAATTTTTTGAATGCTTTTGCTAATTCAATAGGTAAGCGATCATATAACAGTTTTGCTAATAAGAACAATTACAGGTATTAGATTTTTTGAATGTGTAGCATCTTTTGTAATCAACTATGGACAAGTAGTTAACAATTTGCCACCACCAGAAAAAGTCCTTGAACTTTTCAGCTACTTTAAAATCACAAAAACAAGAATTTATGAGACAAACCCACATATTTGAATGATTTTGCTAATTCAATGGGTAAGTGATCATATATAACCATACCTTCCAGACACAAAGATTACTAGGATTCAAGTAGGGAATGCGATTTTCAGTGATGGTGATATATCTCTCATTCATCTATTTATTGTTTAAGAGGCCACTAGCTCGTAGAGATTAAGAACATGATATATGAGTAAACAACAATTATATGAGCAAATTAACATGAATCAGAACATAACTCAATTAGAAGATGTTCTATTATGGTGTTACCTAAATTAGTAAATTGGGTTTTCTTCCCTAAATGATTAAGAGTGCAATGTTACCTCAATCACTGTTTGGAGACGAATAGAACTATGGAAGTCTGCTTGGAGATGAAGAACTTATTTGCAATGCTTGGATTCTTGAGGCTTGAAGATGGAATATGGAAGTTTGGAAGGAGAATAATGGTTGAAGTGTTGAATTGGATAAGGGTGGCCGTGTAATGAGGGTTGGGTTTTTAAGTTTTTTACTTCAAAAATATATGTGTATAAACCGACAGGTTTAGTCAAATTTCGGATAGTTCACCAGTCGGCTAGTACGATTTTTATATCATTGATCGATGAAGTTAGATATACATATATATTATATTAATATTAATGTTGAAATTTTAACAAAGAAAACAATAACTATTTTTGTTTATATCATTTGTTAAAATAAAATGCGTCACTTAGTGGTAGATCATATTTTAGAAGTATAAAAAATGCAATAGTTGTATCTTTGATCACTCGTATAAACATTTTGTTAAAAATTAAGTCATTTTAATTAAAAAATTAAATGAAAATCAGTCAATATAATAGGTACGGTTCAATTGAAAACTGACTGATATGAATGTATGACTAATATAATTGTTGAACTGTTGCGATATGTAGATCAATTTTCTAGTTGAATTGGCCATACAACCCGATTTTATATAACGCTACTTACCTCAGACATCTACTATCTATATATAAATTGTTTGGATCGCTCATTTTATATTTCTACACATCATTCAATTTTGACATATAATATTTAGAAGGTTAATTTTTTTCATCTAATTTTTTATTCTTTACTATTATTTTGAACAATGAGGAAACATTGTTTATACTACATAGGTAATTAAATGTGTTCTTTGGTCTTGAGAATATAGGTCTGCATTGAGGGAATCTACTGGAATTTTTTAGTATAGTCGGAGGAATGCTTGAACCCGTCGAAGGAGGCACATGAAAAGGTTCTCTGACGATCAAGTCAGTATATGATAGAGATATGTAGAAAATCACAAAGTAGTGAGCTAGAGATAGAATGAGAGAATAAGCAAAAAAGAATAAGTAATGAGAGTGAGTAAGTAAACTTCCTTAAGAGGAAGAACCCCTATTTATAGTGGAGAGTCAAGAGCAATAGTCATTTGTAGATGTTGTTGGTCTAATTGACCAAATGGCTTGTCGGGTCTGTCCTAAGCATGTGAAGGTTGTTTTTCTTATGTTAGGTGGCTTTGGCAGATCCATAGACTATAGATGGGATGTGTGGTCACATTATAGGCTCAACTAGTGCATGATAGCTTACGGCTTGCAGCATAGGTCAGGGTTGTGCAGTTTGAGGTGATAGCTCTACACAGGTGGCGCAACAGAGTGGTAGTAAGGGGTGGGCCTCGTGTTGTTTTTTCATGGAAATGATGATTCTCCATGTTGCCTTGTCCCTTGTTCCTTAGCCCGGGGGCTTAAGGATTATCCTTCTTGTCTAGCTTACAAACTTGCACATTTGCCTTGCCTAGTCATAATGTGTATTCTTGTAGTAGGGTGAAACAGTTGCCCTCAGTCAAATGGTATGGCCAATACTCGGCTATGTCAGTAGACTCTCTTTTGTTAGGCTTGGTGATAGGTCGTCCTTGGCGTGTGCTTATCTGGCTGACAATTTACTCTAACTACAATGGGGAAAAATTAGGCATCAACCCTCGTCTTATGAGTTAGGACTTTTTTTGGGTATAACTAATGGTTTCTACTTAGCTTATGTGTAAGGAATTAAATTCTTTTGGAGTGTATGTTTCTCTCTCCTAATAAGTGTTACTCCTAACAATTAAACCTTTAACATTATCTATTTGGGTTGGGTCTTGCACAACTAGATCAACGCCTTATTGGTTATGACTTTATAAAGAGTAATGATACCTTAGGTATATAACCATAACTTTGTTTATTTACCATACGACCATTAAGTACATAGATTAAATGAAAATAGTATATTTAATATAGAAAAAATATATAAAATAGTTCGAAATCATTTTTTTATACATAAAATGAATATATGCATAGATATTGGACCATTCTTTTTATTTTGATTTTTGAATTATTACTCCAAATTTAATTTAGATTAGACATATAATGATACTCAATTTGATGAAATTGACAAATATTATTTCAGAAAAGTTGTTTTTTAATCAATTGTACTGGACATTCGAAATTCTTTCCTTTTCAACATGTAGTCTTGTAAATATTATGGTCTCTTTAACAATTCAATTAATAAGATTTGGAAGATTAAACTAGAGGTAAAATACATATGATTTCATAAATTAAGATATAATAGGACAAAAAATTGGCACAGACAACCAAATTGTGGGAATTTTGAGAACTGATATTGATATAGATTTGACAATGGTAATCATATTGTGGTGGGTGTATTCAAGATTGGTTCTTACATGCAGTAAGAATTTGATAACAAAGATCTGAGTTGGTTTATCATGGGGACAGCGTGGTTGATAGTCTGCTTGCATATTTTGGAGAGTGTCATGAAACGTCTTAAAGAGAGTGACATGGTCGTGACTCAGTCAATAAGTATTATTTCGTGCCATTTAGAATTAATGCAAGTTACGGTAACAACAATTTTAAGACATTTCCAACTGCAATGATATTTGTTGATAATATTTTGGTTTATTGGGACTAACTTCAAATGGTGGCAACATATGATAAAAAATTTCTCATTATAAAAAAGGTTGCACAAATTCTGAAAACCGGTCTCCTAGTGTTGCCACAGAAAAGATGTAAAAGAGGAAAGAGATAAACTAGCTATTGATATAGCTCTCTGGAATGAAAATGATTATTTTTATAAGAATTTCATTATGAATGGGTTGTTAGATGATCTCTATGATTACTACAACCCACACACGTCTACCAATTTAATTTGGTATGCACTTGAAAAGAAATATGATACTGAGGAAGCTGAGACTAAAAAGTATGTTTTTAGCCGCTAACTCAAGTATAATATGACTGATGATAAATCAGTAGAGTCTCGGTCCAAGGAGATATAGAGAATTGCTTATAAAATCATTTTTGTGGGTATGCCCCTAGAGAAATAAACTCACAATTCATTGGGTATGTTGTAAACGATAAGGTGTATAGGTTTTATGACTTTAACGCAAAAGTGATCATTGAGTCTAACAATGTTGAGTTCAATGAAATGAAATTCCCTTTTAAATTGAGGAATAATGGGGGTATATCAACTAGTAATATACTTGTGATTAGAGATAATTATAAAAACTGAAAGGTTTCAAATAGAACCTAAAAGAAGTAAGAGAACAAGAATTGCTAGAGATTATACACCTCATTATATGATCCATATATTGGAGGAGGATCCATTAACACTCCAAAACGCTTTGACTTCTTTGGATGTTGATTTGTGGTAGGAGGCCATAAATGATGATATGGACTATCTAGCAGCATTGTTAGAACCGGACCGGACCGAACGGTCCGACCGGTCTGACCGCTGACCGGACTTGAAAACGGCTCTGGTTTGCCGTCTTAACCAAATGAGAGTTGGACCGCTTTGAACCGGAAAAAATCCGGTCCGACCATGTTAAACCCGGTTAAACTGGATTAACCCATGAAGTAAACCGGACGGCTCACTTAAAAATAAAAAAAATGGGACAATGTTCTAATATTTTGTTTTACTACGGTCCAAAAAAAGATAAAGAGGTATTATTTCAATATAATTATACATAATTATTAATTATATAAAGTTTTACATTTATATATAACTATATATTTATAAATAAAAATTATTAATTATGTACGAAATCACCCGGTCAGACCGGACGATTTAACCGTTTAAACCGGTTAAACCTAATACGGGACCTCTGCCAGTTTGACGTCCGGCTCGGATTTCACAACACTGATCTAGAGTCTAACGAGACCTAGTATGGAGCATTGGCATGCTATAAAAAAGGTAATGAGATACCTTATGAAACAAATAAACCTTGGATTACATTGTCGAAGGTTTCTAGTTGTTCTAGAAGAATTCAGCAATGCTGATTGGAACACTCTTTTATATGATTCCAAAGTAACCAATGACTATATATTTAGCATAACTTGTGGGGTTGTTTCTTGGAAGTCAAAGAAACAGACTATTTTGACTCTATCCACTATGGAAGCTGAGATGATATGATGCAATACCCAAAGAGCCTAACCTTGATTATGATGGTCTTGAAGGCATAAGTGGTCCTATGACTAGGGCAAAGGCAAAAAGGGCTCAAAATGCCCTTGGACAACTCATAGGGTAGATCCATGATGGTGAGCCAAAGTTAGCACAAATGGGTATAAAGATGCTCAATAACAACTTGGTCCATGGTTCTGATGGAGGGAAAGATGGACCCGACCATGTGCAAGAGACAGGTCAAGGCACTAAATCTGGCCCTGGCCTGGGGTTAGGTGCATCAGTCCCCAAGCCTATCGAGGCAATTCTGATTGTGGCACAAAGTCAGGTACATCAAGCACCAAGTCTGGCTGAGGCACGCCTGGCTAAGTTGAGTATCCTAGTGCACCAAGTGTTAAGCCAGGCATTGGGCTAATCTGGTCTGGCCAGGAAATCTAACTGCGGCGCACACGCCTAACTTGCCGCATCAGGCACTAGGCGTGGCCTGACCGAGTCAGGCCTAGCCAACATGTTTGGCATGGAACATTCTTAATTCTATAATAAATGTGTGGGCCAATTTTTGACCATCACTTAGTCATATTTATTGTAGTGCTTGTTTAATAAATTTGTCCATAAATAATGCTTAGTTCGAAAAATGGCTTGTGGGACTTATACCAAGCCTCAAAGTGTAACCGACACTTTAATGTTTGGATCAACTTTTAATTTTCATGAACCAACGGTATTCTAACTTTGTGTAATGTTATTTGGCACATAAATAAAGGTTATTATGGTTGTTGGAGGGTAAATGCTCGTGAGAATAAAGATGGTGGACATTGAAGGCTTAAATGGGACATTAATGGTGCGTTAACACCTTGTCTTGACCATTGGAGCTTAACCCACTCGGGCACAAATCATCCAGGAGTATCCTAAGTCATTTTTAGAGTTGTTGGAACAAAGTTGCTCGAGGGAATTTTCCATTTTTAGAGTTGTGCATTAATGGTGCTTAATGGCCATGTTCTAGTCGTTGGAGGCTTGGTTTGCTGGACAAATTCATACCAACAATATTCTAGGCCTTTTAACTCATCATAACTCACCATTCTATCAAGGGAATTCTCTCCTTGAACAAAGAGGATCCCATGTCAAACTTAAGTGCAACCGGGGGCCATTGTGGAGTCAATAACTCCAACATTCTACCATGTGCTAAATTGTGAGTCAAGTCTTCAAAGAATATAAGAATCCAATGATGCTCATCAAGCCTTACCGTGGATTATTATGAGGACATTAAGTCTCATTCACCGTGTGACTTAATTTGAAGTCGTGCACTTAAGGAAGAATGGAATCCTAAGCTATTCAAAGTTCAATCGTGGCAACAATGGCATCCTAGGCCAATATCTTAATGTTTTTCCTTCAATGTAATAAAGCACATGAATAACATATGTTATGCCAAATGTCAACCGAATTTTGCCAAGTTTAGGATTAGATTCATATGTCAAAGGTATCCTATGTTGGATCACCATGACTTAGTGTTTATTGTCTTTTCTTTTACAAACCGTGGGAGCCAAGTTGGCTTGCTTATAAATGTAAGTCTTTACCAATGGAATAAACAAGTTAAGTTGAAGCATAATTGTTTGTGAATTGAGGATTGAATCCTTGTGAGAGTATTCTCCAAACCTTCTTGGTTGAACCAAGATTATAAGTTCTTACTAAGAACCAAGTTCATGTGGTGAGCATCACTTTGGCTTATCAACATCATAAAGTGTTGTGGCGCCTTTCACCTCAAATCTATTTCATCTTCTTTTATCCTACTTTTATCATTTCGCTGCTTACTCATAAACAAAAGCTCAATCCAACCGTGAGCTTGGCTAAACACCACCAAGATAGATCGTGCAAGAGCCATTATCAAAAGGGTTAACATCAAGTGGCATCAGAGCTAGTCTCTTACTTGGTGCTTACCATTCATTCTTGGCAGTGAGTCTAGTATTTTTCTTTCTTTTTCTTTACAAATTATCAAAGTGTCAAAACTCCAAAAAACAAATCAAAAATGAAAAAGTGTCAAAAGTCAATAAGTGTTAAAAGTGATTCTACAAAAAGTTCAAAAGTGTCAAAAAGTATAGAAGTGTCAAATTCTTTCTATCAGGTGTAACTCAAGTCACAACATTTCCATCATGAGAAGTTAGGGTGATTTTCATTTACAAATTCTTGGTTCGAAATTTGTTTACTTAAGAAGGTCGTGGAGGATAGAGTGTTGAGTGATACGCAAGTCCCTACATTTTCGACAAACAAAAAGCGAGTGATACACGTGAGTTTGAGAGAAATTTCTAACCGTTCCAACCATTCCAATCATGAAAGTGATAGTTCTTCATTGTCCCCTAGGACAGCAACCCTACATGCTATGATGACAACACAATTTGAAACTCTCCAACGACAAATGGAGCAAATGAGATTGGAGTATGATAGGAGGCTTGATAAACGTGCATATAAGCATTCAAGTGACTCGAATGATGAAGGAGGTAGGGGTAAACAAATGAGGGAAGCAAGGAGGGGAAGAAGAAGGGAGGATGATAAGTTAGAGGGGATCAAAATAAAGGTGTTGACCTTTATTGGAAAGAATTATTTGGAGACTCACTTTGAGTGGGAATTGAAAATTGAACAAGTGTTTGATTGCAATTCTTACAATGAGGGGAAGAAGGTTAAGGTGGCAACCTTAGAATTCAAGGAGTATGCCTTGATTTGGTGGGATCATCTTCAAAAGGATAGGAGAAGGATTGGTGTTGAACTAATTGATACATGGGATGAGATGAAGCTGATCATGTGGAGGAGGTTTGTTCCTAATTCATATCAAAGAGATATTCATAACAAACTCCAAAGACTAACACAAGGGACTAAGAGTGTTGATGAGTATTTCAAGGAAATGGAATTTGCCTTGTTAAGGTCTAACTTTCATGAGGAACGAGAAGCCATTATGGCTAGGTTCTTACATGGCTTGAATCAAGAGATTCAAGATATTGTTGAGTTACAACACTATGTTGACTTGGATGATTTGGTTCAACAAACTATCAAGGTCGAAGAGAAATTGAGGAGGAAAAAGCCAAAGCTTTCCTTGGGGTCTAGTTCCAAGTATCAATTATCGAAATGGGTGGACAAATTCAAGAAGGAGGGGCCAACAAAAGATGTTACACCTAGTACCAAGGAAATCATGACTACAATTCAAGGAAAGCAACCTGTGGTGACTAACCAAAGGAGTAGATATGTGAAATGTTTCAAGTGCTTAGGCCTTGGACATATTGTTTCTCAATGTCCTACAAGAAAGACAATGATCATGATGAATGGGGAGGTGGAGTCTCAATCTGAGTCTTCAAGTGGGGGAGAGGATGATCATGAGGAAGATGATGTTATTATTCCTGAAGAAGAACTACTTGTGGTGAGGAGGGTATTGGGAAGCTGAATCAAGGACCGTGAGGTGGATCAAAGAGGAAACATCTTCAATACAAGGTGTCTAGTTGGTGGTAAGGTTTGTTGTTTGATTATTGATAGTGGAAGTTGCAAAAATGTGGTTAGTACAAGATTAGTATCAAAACTGAATCTTGAGACTAAGGCACATCCCACTCTATATCGGTTGCAATGGTTGAGTGAGGTGGGTGAAATGCTTGTGGACAAGCAGGTTGAAGTTCCTTTTACAATTAGGAACTATGAAGATTCAGTACTATGTGATGTGGTGAATATGGAGCCTAGTCATTTGCTACTAGGTCGTCCATGGCAGTGTGACAAAAGAGCTACACATGATGGACGCACAAACAAGTATACATTGGTACACAACAAGAAGAGGGTGGTTCTTTCACCATTGACTCATGAACAAGTCATTGAGGATAAGAAGATCTTGAAAAAAAGATAGAGAATGAGAGAAAAGCAAAAGAAAGTGAGACAAAAATAAAAACACAAAAAGAGAGGGAGAGGAAGCCACTTTATCTTATGAACAAAGTGGAAGAAAGAAGGGTTGTTTAAATGAAAGAACCATCAACAACTCTATTTTATTTCACAACTAACTTTGTTTTGCCAAATTTCGTTTTTAAATTTTTTTCAAGAACTTGGAGTCATTGAAAGGGTTGATGACCCTTGGGAAGCCAAAATTGTGTTGACTTGTCTTGAAATTAGACTAATGGATGGTATGGTCAACCAAGTTGTGTTTACTAAAGATCATGATAATGTTCTTGTTGGAGAAATTCCTTCTCCATCCGAAATCCATAGAGTGAATGCGGAAGCCCTTATGACCATGGCTTTGTTCCCACAACCTAATGTGTATGCCCATACATACACCCGAATGGAACATCCATGGTCCAGACCGAAGAAACCCCAAAAGAGTTCATGGTGAAGAAGAAGAACATACCTTGTTGAGCCATTTCCGGAATCTCGAAGGTATGAGGGTGAGATGATCTTCCAGATGATAGAGCGCCGAATGGTTTTCCTTTAGTTCTCTCTAGAGGGGAATGAGAGAATACCTTAGTTTCTGAAAAAGTGTTCTTGTGAGGTTAGTTGGAGGAGGCTTATCCTTATGCCTTATAAGCCCTTATGGATGAGTGGATAGTGTTATCCTATCCTGGATAACACTATTCTCATCCTACCTTATTCTCCTCCACCTTTACACTTGAAAACCTGTTGCTCTACAAATGGGGACCATAACCCATAAAAGTAACCCCGTAGTGGTTACTACTTTAGTTGCAATAATTCTGATTCAGTCCCTTCATCAAATCAGAAATTGCCTGAAGGTATCTACACTTATTATTATTTCATGACACATATGCCCTTAGCCACCAAATTAATTACTTAAGATCATTTTATATTTTGGCTAATTACATAATGGCCATAACACAATTATAGAATTATATTTGTGACCCATAAATTGTCAGAAATTCCAACAATAGAAAGCCAAGATGCATGAAAAGGGAAAGACAAACATGATCAGGTACTTTTGCAAAAAAATTAACATCAACATGACACAATTTTTTTTAAGGCATGGGACAATATTTTTAATGACAAAGGTAGATGCTATAGATTTATTTAGGGCTGTAAGAAATAGAGTACAACATTATTTGAAAACAATTTATTTATTGATAAGCATACTCATGCAGAAAAGCTTGAGTGCTCACATCTTTGTCTACACGTGTTTGAGACTATTGTTAAAATAGTTATTTTTTTTGTTAAGTGAAAATTTTATTAAAAAGAACAAAAATTACAAATAGGAAAAAATAAATATACAATTCTCGAAAATGAGATGATAAAAATATTACATGGTTCAAAAGAGATCCACTAAAATCCAATCTAACAAAACAACAATAATAATAGCACTCCAAGTATAAAATTGAATTAGAGATCTACTAAAACCAAAATATAATTGCACCTTTATATTTACCTTTAATCCAAAATGATGATTTTTGTTTACCTTTGTGTTAACTTATGTGAAGGGTATGGAGTTAAACTAAGGCGATTTGCAAATTCGTTAATTAATTGTAATGATATCATTCATCATATCATACTTAGTGACTTAAATCTATGAAAACAATCAACACGTATTTATACATGTTAATCTCTGAGGCAAGTGTACATTAGAAAAATAAGATAATTAGTTCTCCAATCCATAATTTTCCACTACAATTTACTCTTTTAAATTCATTATTGTCATGTTAGGATAAAGTATTAACCCCTACAAGAATTTAAAGTGAGATTAACTATTGTCTAGTAAAAACACACCATTTGTGCAAGAGTGGGCCAATCATAAGATCGCTAAAACAATGGCTTTAGATCTCAAATATGGTCCGTTCGTAAATAATAGACTTCAAACTATTTGTATTAATAATGTTATTGTTTTAAGACTAGTTGACTACATATTTTTCTTATAACATAATAATTATAAGACTATTTAAGTAGGGTAAATAGATTTTTTGTAATCTAAGACTTTATTATCTCATGAATCCTATTTTTTCCTATAAAAAATACAATGGAGAAACTTTAATAATTATTGATGAATTGATTGTAATTAAAATTGGTGATTCGCTTTGTCTAAATGCATGACATCTTCAAAAGGGCGGTTTACTGTATTATACTATAGTGAAATTTGAGAATAGTATATATATATGTAGCCCCATCTTTATAAGGGAATAGGTTATTTCTATGACATTAAGTATTTGGATGTGTCTTAATGTAATAATAAAGTTGTTTGTCTTATAATTTACAAGTAAAAAATTCTATGAATAAATTCTTCAGTTACAAGGATATGATAGTATGTACTTATCATCCTCAAAACCTATTAAATAGAAATCCCATACATTAGGCTATCAAATTTATTAAATAAAACTAATTAAAATAATTTAATTAATAAATTTTGACACAAAAAGGAGAATATAAAATTCTAAGTAATAAACAAATTTTAAATTTCTTTTTGTATTATGTACATATACCGAAGGTTCATCCTATTAGGAAGTAAGTACAGCTGGCTCACCTCATTCTTTTAATTAGTTTTGAAATGATACATTAATATTATATCAGAATGAAATAATAACTTATTTTATGTTGTTATTGACTAAAATATATCACTTCGTCATCGATCAAATGTAAGTCTTTCGCCTCATATAATATATTTTTATAAATGAGACATGTTGGAAGTAATTCTCACATCTCCTCCCTCATTTTACTAGGCACTATTCAAATAGTTATTGGATTATTTCCTTTATTGCTTATTGATTTTGAAATATCCCATTAATACATCGACCAAAACCTTCCCAATTTATCTCTCTCTTCAAAATTGACTTTATTTTACCATGTTCACAAGAGGGAGGTCGATCAATTATGTTCCATCAACTTGTGAATCTCTTGTAGTAGCCACAAGTTTCAATGAATGTTATACTCACTTTTAGAAATCTCCATTTTCCAAGTGAATCCATCATAACAAGTCCTTTAGACTTCAGATGTTGTTATTATTGAGTTGAGAACCCAACTCAAAGGGTAGTACTATCTAAGGGGCAACTCCAATGCCCTTATCATGAGGCTCAATTAAAAGCCGAACATGTGGGATATGAGCTTAAAGATTGTCTTAGGGTGACTTCGGGTCATCTAATTTGGGATTTTGCTTAAACTTGAAGAACAAGATAGCACCATGATACTCCCTACACTCGAGTTGTTAGATAATGAACTCTCATATAAATAGGGTGCAGCAGACACATGATTTGGGAGGACTCTAGTAATGGTTTTGATGAAGAGTTAGATGATGTATATGCCTTGTCTCGTCTTATGAAGACTCTTTCTGCATCTAGTATAGGTAAAACATACTCATTTCCGTTAGACCTAATTAACTCATGGAAATTATACAAGCCATGACACTAAAACACTAGAAAACCTTCATGTCATTGACACACAAAGTAAATACATCATTACGTATGGAGATCACTTGTCTTCAATTGTATCCCATTTTATGTCACAAGTCAATCATATATTAACACGTGGATAAAATAAAAATTTAAAAGCAAAAGGTAATAAGATGAAGCAATCTTATTGTTTTAAGACATGAAATGAAATATTATTTGAGACATGTGATATGTTTGGACTTGTGATCTCCATCTCCCTCTCTGCAACACTTGGCAACCAAAATTCTTCTAAAACTGCAAATGGATATCTTAAAAAGAATTAAAAAGGGATTTTAAAAAAGAATTAAAAAGGAAAAATACACAACTGTATGAAACCTTTTATCGTAAAAATAACAATACCCTGTGTGAAATGAAAGCAAAACAATTATCTCGCCATATTTTTATACTATCCACTCATTCACTGATTAACTAAAACATAATCTAATAAATTGTACAAAATAAGAATAAAATGTATAAAAGCAATTATCTCACCACCTCTATCCACCTAACTTAAAAGCCAAGTTCACATATCATTTTCCTTTCCAGAAAATAGCCGGTCCGATGATCGTTCTCCCACGTCATCTTTATTAAACTCAGTAACCTTCTTTGATATGTTGGAACCCGCTCTACTCATCCAACGAAACATTCTCCGATCCGACTGGTCCAACCGCTCGAGATTGTTCCTCCCACAGCCACTGCCAACACTTCGTGTCCTATAACCCCTCCTCTCACTACTCTCGGGTGTGAAAGCTACGCCTAAACTCTTCGTGCGGCTAAGCGTTGACGTCACCAATTGATTCCTCACCTCCTCCGGCAACCTCAACGTGAACCTCTCCAAATTCTCACCGCGTTGAACCAGCGAGTGAGAGCGTGGAAGCAAATTCGTGAATCTAAACCCAGTTGACCTTGATCTACGTGGACGGTTCTGATTAACCGAATTGTTATTACTCAACTTCGGAGACTCCTTCATCACTGTACCTTGTCTTCCACTGAATTCATCAACGTGGACCGGGTCCGGTTCCGGGTCGGTTTGATCCGGAAGTTGAATCGTCATAAAGGGAACAACTTCGCTTGGTGTGGAAACAAGGTTGGCGCGACAAACAGGGCATGTGGAGTGATTAACTAACCAAGCATCGATGCATTCAGCGTGAAACACGTGGTTACAAACTGGGATCAAACGCAGTTTTTCATCGTCTTGAAACTCGTTTAAGCACACGGCGCATTCTAGCGTGGCCATTCCTATCTTGAGGCTCTTCACGGTGGAGTATATGAAGGTTGGGAAGGTTTCAATTATCTCCCGGTCTAGGCCACGTGGCCGGTGGTTACTTCCGATAATTGGGATCGAAAGGTCGTGTCTTCCTCTCATTCTTCGCTCTGTGCACTGGCGAGTGTAGACAGAAACGAAACCCAATAGTACGAACACAACGACCAGGATCACGAGGGCCATGACCATAGATTTATTGAACTGGACATTGGAAATAGTATTGTCAGGTGGAGGAGGTGTCAGTGTGTTTGGTAACTGTGCGGTTGCCGGCGGTGGAAACTGTATAAGAATAAAAAGTAGTAATAGTAGAGGAAGAACATGATGAAGATTGAAGTGGAGGTTGAGTGGTAGTGTGGTAATGGAAGGAATGGGAGAAGAGTCTGTGTGAGTGGACATAGCTGAAGATTTGAATTGGATCATATCAGAGTTCAGGTGGGTTTGTTTGCTGTGTAAACAAGCAAAGAATTTTGGTGGTTCTATCGTTGATGATTAAGAGTAGGTGGCCACTGATTGCTCTCATGTTCTTTTTTCATAATATTAATGATGATTTGGTTGTTAAGTGAAGCAAGGTATGAGCAAAAGATATGCACAAACAATTACATAAGGCACCACACTTCGGCGCTTTTTTTTAATGGGGTGGCCGTGGGGACAACTTGTGAATTAAGAGAGAGAAAAACGGTGACAGATGGAGTTCTTAAATTCTTATTCACTTGTTTGAATAGGTTTATAACTTTATATGATTTTTTCTCCTCTTTAGATCTAAATAAGTAAATATCATATATTTATTTAGATTAATAATAATCTATATATAAAATAGTGAATCATATTCTTACTCATATTTTCTTATATAACTAACAAGATGTCGTTTTAGTGGTATAAGACTTCACTAAATTTCAATATAATAATGATTTAATTTATTTAAGTGACATTTATTTGAATGAGCAACCACGAACTTCGAAATAAATAGTTCATTGCATATAAATTGGAGATACACTACGAAAAAAAATATTCACATTTAAAAATATGTATAGATATCCAAAACATTCTCTTAGTTTTCACTTAATATATAAATCACTAATGTATTTAACAATTGTATTTAACTTTTCAATAGTTTGTCATTGAAATATTTACTAAAAAAAGAATGATTGAATTTGGGATAAAAATGTTTGATACTTATGGTATAGAATTTTCACACTGTTCTAAAACCATTTGTTATTTATCTATATTGTTTTTATTAGAGTCAATAAATATTAATATAAATAATAGATGATATAAGATATTATAAAAAATTTGAAAAAACTTTTATATTATTAGTAAAAATTTAAGAGATTGTAACTTTGCCAACAGCACAAGGCAACTTGTTTCCTTTTTAAGATGAAAAAGGAATAGATTGTAACTTTAAGTAAATATCATTTTGTTTATATTTTTCTTTTTTATTTAACTTAATGAAAATAAAATATTTTTAAATGAAAGAGATGTCATAATATAATTTTCAATTACATATACACAAAAATAAAAAATATTTCATTTCTAATTTTAATTAACTTTGCAATTAATAATCTAACACATCCACTTTTCACATTTTCTATTTGTTAAAGTATTGTTACTTATTAGTTAATACTTCCTTATGATAATTTTTTTATAGTGATACCTCTGAGTTTTATTGAAATTACACAAATTACCCTTTACTTTTTTATACATACACAACTTCTCCTAATTTTTATATTTTCAGTACACTAATCACCATTGTATGTTAAATAAGAGTAATCTTTTAAACAGAAATGTGATAAACGCAATTTAGTTAAACAAAACATGATATATTATGGAGACAAATCCAAATAATATATGAGTCAATATCTCTTTATTATTTTTTGTTTTTTACGATATAGTATAAGAGCAATTTAAACAATATCTCTTTGGAATTGTTGATGCATTTTATAACAAAAAATAATAAAGATACATTAGTTTGTATATTATTTGGATTTGTCTTCATAATATATCATATTTTGTTTAACTTAATTGCATTTATCACATAAAGATACATTTATTTTTCATGGAGGGGTAGTTAGTGTAATAAAAGTATAAAAGTTAGGAGATTTACATATGTGAAAAAAAGTAAGAGGTGATTTATGTGATTTCACTAAAATTCATGAGTGATAGTATAATTTACTCTAAAAATCATGATATTGTGTTACTTGTGGTGTTCCTGCCGTTTTATTTTTCAATTCTTTTTATTTTATTTTATTTTGTTTTTGTTGTCCTTTTTATTTCTATTTCGAATGAATATTATTAATGTTTAACTAAATGTGTAACACACTTGATAATATGAGTCTTAGAGTAGATTTCTTAAATTTTTATGTGAATTTGACATTTTAAATCTGTATTAAACTTATTATTTTGAAACTGATATGTTTTTATGTGAACTAGACATTTTGAAAATGAGTTACATTTGCTATTTTTTATTTAAATATTGTACTAAATTTGATCAAAATTGCATATAAAATTTGGATCGTACTTTTTAATGTAATTTAAGCAAATTGAATCAGACTACATGTTATTTATCTCTTCATATTGAATGATTTTTTTTGCCTAAAAACTAATTAAACATAACCCCTATCTGAATGTATAGATTTAGAGTTTTATTTTTAATAATATGAAAAAAGAAAGTCAAATAGAAGGGTATGAGTTATTTAATTAAGAAGTTTTTTCATCAGGTCCTTAAATTTAAATATATATATAATATTATTAGGAAGGTTTCCCCTCAGTCATAAAACCTTATCCGGGAAAAAATATAATAACTACACAATATAAGTATATGACTTAAGTAGAATTATTATATCATTCACCATTTGTATTTATATTTTAGATTTTACTTTTCTAATCCTTAAACTCAACTATTTACAAAACTTATAATTTAATATAGTATTATATTCCCTCTTATTTATTTTTTCCTTTTGTATAAAAATTACTGCTTAAAAATATAATAAAGGTTTTGATTTACAAAATGTTTATAATATTTGTCATAATATATATTTTTCTGTTCGTCATTGACTTTATCCACTAATTACAGAATTAATGAAATATTAAATAAAAGTCAACTATTGAATTTATAAATAAGACAAAGGGATAAAAATGAATTGAAAGTAAAAATAAATAGACATAGAGCTAGTGCAAACTTAGGGTGACGTTTTGCTTGACCTGAAAACATAAAAATAGCTCCGGTACCATTATAAGCAAGGAAAGGATAATATTTCCATTATCATTACAGGTTTTCACTGCTTATCTAATTTACATGTCCTTTTCAATCCCCATCTGATCAAGTAATTCAACCCTTTTAATTTTGTAATGAATGCTATATTTAATATTTAAGAGTGGTTTGCGTTAAAACTCTATTTCAAGTTTGAATAAGAATATAAGATACCCGTCAGACAAATGAGCCTCTCCCACGCAGTTTCCAAATTAAATCCTCAAATTAACAATACAAGTATACGCAACCGAAGTTCTGATCACTTACAAGATCGCAGCACACAAATTCAACTTGTCTTCCATTTTATCGAACAATTATATTCAATAAAAAATGCTTTGCTTATTTTTGGATGGATAGAGAATGAGTTGTATAAAATTTAGCTTGGACCCCTGGTTCAACCATAAGTCACATGTAACAGATCTGAGCTGCTCGGCCTCGTTAATCAAAATTTAGACTAAATTTGGGATTACCCAATTCAAATCACTTTGATTATTCAGAAGGAAAAATAAACACATACCCTTTATTCATAAGGAAGAGTAATGAATAAGGAAATAAAATAATATGAAGAATAAATGCATTTACAACTTTCATCTTCTTAATGTATACATTTCATACTAATTTGTTGGAATTTATAATTTTGTTCGGATAATCATTAGTTAAAAAGTGATTTGTCTTTAAATTTTGCACTTCGGACTAATTAATGTTGGAATTGTAACAAGTGATTTTAGAGCATCTTCAATATCAAATAATATCTTTATCCTTATGAAATAAGTATAACATTTATTTTTTTCCAAAATGATAAATATCATTCCTATTTTTATTTGGGTCTCACAATTTAACTATTTTTAACCAAACATCTACGTTTTTTTGTTCTTTTTCTTATTCTTATTTAAGAAAAAAATTCATAAAATAAGAATATCACAATGAGAGAATGATGTATACAATAATAGTATAAAAGTTTTTTCACACTGTTACTGCATCATTCACCATTTATTTTCAAAAATAATTGACTCCTTAAAAAAAGTATTCCAAATGAAGGGTGAATGATACATTGACTGTGTATAAATCTTTACACTGTCAGTTCACATATATTACACTCTATCACAAAGAAGAAAAAGAAGAATACCTATGAAGACAATAAAAAGGGAGCATACAATATAGGGGGAACATACTAAAGACAAGTCAAGAATATCACAAAATATGCTGCTCTCAGAAAACTACACTGTTAAGAAGATATTGGTTTGTCATCATCTAAGTAACAGGTTACGAGTGTAAGAAAAGAGTTATCCAACTTAAAACTGATTAGAGTATTTCATTACTGTCTTTGAGTAACAGATTACTAGTGTTATTAAAGTTGAGTAACTAATTACTCAACTTGCTGTAATCGATTACTCTAATTCGAAAATAAATGATCAGTGGACAGAACATTTGAGTAATCGATTACTCAATGCTGTAATCGATTACTGAGAGATGTTGCATCAGATTTTCAAATTTAAAGTGAATGAGTTTCAACCCAAAAGACATGTTTTCATTCCAATCAATTCCTACACTTTCAAATAGACATTTTGGCTGATTGGAAAGTCTATATAAAGACATTGAAACGCTATGAGGGGAGCATTGCAGGTTTCAGCCTTGTATGCGAATGGCAAAATTATGATCGAATTTGTTTTTTTTATTATTCTCTGTGTAGAATTACCGAAGAGGAAATGGAAACGCTTAAGCAACAAGGTTATGGTGAAACTGTTAAAAATAGAAATATCCTATCTGCTGGACATCTCAAACTAGAAGACCGTTTACTTCATTATTTTCTGAGCTATGTCATCTTACCAAAAATTTCAAACCACTCTCAAATAAGTGACATAGAACTCCAATTTATGTATGCTGTGAAATTTAATCTGAAAATCAATTGGACTTTGATGATAATGAGACAAATGTGGTCTGTAAGAGGAACTCAAAGCCCTTTGCCATATGCAATCTTCATAACAAAAATCCTTAAGCATTTCGGTGTTTCTAGTGCTGGAGAAGCTAAGGTCCTACTTAACCCTCATGAAAGCCTTATTGATGTGGATGTAATTCACAAAATGGGATTCACATTTGATCTTCGTGACCGGACCTACAAGCATAAGAAAGATAGACCTCTGGCTCCTGAACCAGAACCTACCCCTACTAATCCTTCTGAACCTCAACCTTCTGAGTTTTATGCTAAATCTTCTTCAACTGTTGTCATGCCTTCAAATCAGATGATTATGGATGATTTGATTTATCTTCGAGGCTACATCACTAACTGGATGGATGCTTTTGATACTCAGAGTCAACAAATCCATTTTGAACTTCATCGTCTCTCTTTTAAGCTGAGTAGCATGGACGTTGATGAAGACAATTATGAGCCTGAGTCTTAGACTTTATCGGTTGTTAGGATTTTCTGGCTGTAATGTTAATTTCTCCTAGTTTTGGACAAATTTCTATTATGTTGTTTGCATTTTTAATGCTTGAACATCTTTTTACTTTTATGATATTTCTCAAATTCCGTTATATCTTGATATCCATATTATTATATGTATGAGATATATATCTTGTTGCATGTACGTTATATATATTGTGCTGGAAAACTCTTGGCTTTTCTACTTTTTGATGAAGTCAAAAGGGGGAGAAAAGTTGGGAGAGTGTATTTTCTGTCAAAATTATTTCAGACACACGACTCCAAATGAAAGGGGAAGCATACTATATAGGGGAAGCATACTTAAGACAAGTCAAGAATATCACAAAGTATGATGCTCTCAGAAAACTACACTGTTAAGAAGATATTGGTTTGTCATCATCAAAAAGGGGGAGATTGTGAAGAAAATCTTTGCTCGTGACCTTGACACGGTTTTGATGAAGACACCAACGTCACCAAAAATAAGAAAAGGAAGAATACCTATGAAGACAATGAAGATTCAAGCTTCAAGATATTCAAGACTTTTAGTCTAAGTCTAAAATAGGTACTTCTATCGTATACTCTTGATTATACAATAGTAGTAATGCTTAAACTATTTTTAAAAGAAAATTGAAACACTTTAAAATACTTAAAACAATTTTCAAAAATATTGTGTAACGGATTACTTCATCTAAGTAACAGGTTACGAGTATGAGAAAAGAGTTATCCAACTTAAAACTGATCAGAGTAATCCATTATTGTCTTTGAGTAACAGATTACCAGTGTTATTAAAGTTGAGTAATTGATTACTCAACTTGCTGTAATCGATTACTCTAATTTGAAAATAAATGATCAGGGGACATAATATTTGAGTAATCGATTACTCAATGTTATAATCGATTATTTAGAGATGTCGCATCAGATTTTCAAATTC
>NW_017717905.1:0-1080 GCF_001865875.1 Lupinus angustifolius
TGAGACAAATGACATTTATCCAGAACTTGTACGAGTATTTTACTGTAACATGAACTTTCGGAAAAATCGTCTTACTTTCTATGTCAAAGGAAAAAAAATTGTTTTGGATCTTAAAACCTTTAGTTCATTGTTGTGTAACATACCTTCTCAAGGTAGCATAACAGGTTACGGCCTTGTGTGTGAATGAGATAATTATGATCGAAAGGATTTTTATCATACTTTATGTAGACTTTCAAAAAGGGAAATAGAAATGCGTAAGCAACAGGGCTTTGGCGAGACCGTAAAAAAATCGAGACATCCCATCTGCTGGACATCTCAAGCTTGAGGACCGCTTGCTTCATTATTTTTTGAGCTATGTCATCTTACCAAAATTTTCAAATCATTCTCAAATAAGTGACATAGAACTCCAATTGATGTACTCTTTAAAGTTTAACATCAAGATCAATTGGGCTCTAATGATAATGAGACAAATGTGGACTGTTAGAGGTACTCAAAGTCCTTTGCCATATGCAATCTTCATAACCAACATTCTTCAGCATTTCGGTGTTTCTACAAATGGTGAAACAAAGGCGCCTCTGAATCTTCGAGAAAGCCAAATTGATGTGGAAGTGATCCACAAAATGGGTTTCACCCAAGACCCTCGAACCCGCACCTATAAACATAAATCGATAAACCGACTGCTGCTGCTGAACCATCTGAACCTGAACCTCCTAACCCTCCCGAATCACAACCGTTTGAGTTTCATGCTCAATCGTCCTCATCTGCTGCCATGCCTACGATCCAAATGATCATGATTGGTTTCTCTCTGAGGCTACATCACTAATCGGATGAATGCTCTCGACTCTCAGAATTAACAAATCCAATATGAACTTCATTTCCTCTCCTCTAGGATGGACATCATGTATATTCATGAAGACAATTCTCAGCCTAAGACAATTCTGAGCCTGAGTCTTAGAATATCTGTTGTTAGGATTTACTGGTTGTATTGCTGTCAAAATTCGACAAATTTTTAATTCTGCTCATTTATTGTTTTTTTATTGCTGCATATTCTTGGACAAGTTACTTTATGATGTTTTATGC
>NW_017717906.1:0-10649 GCF_001865875.1 Lupinus angustifolius
ATGTATGCTATATATATTGTGCTGGAATCTCTTTGCTTTTCTACTTTTTGATGAAGTCAAAAGGGGGAGAAAAGTTGGGAGAACAGTATTTTCCATAAAATTATTTCAGGCACATTATTCCAAAAGAAAGGGGGAGCATACAAGATAGGGGGAGCATACTCAAGTCAAACTTCAACATATCTCAAAGTATACTACTCTCAAGAAAACTACACTGTCAAAAAGATCTTGGTTTGTCATCATCAAAATGGGGAGATTGTGAAGAAGATCTTTGCTCCTGACCTTGTCAAAGTTTTGATGAAGACACCAACATGACCAAAAAGAAGAAAAAGAAGATTACTTATGATATGAAGACCAAGAAGATTAAAGCTTCAAGACAATTAGTCTAAGTCTAAATAGGTATTTCTATCCTATATACTCTTTAATATACCAAAGTAGTAATGCTCAAAATATTTTAAAAGAAATTGAAACACTTCAAGTTTTAAATGAAAACATTTTTCAAAATACTGTATAATAGGTTACTGAAATTTGAGTAACAGGTTACATGAGTGAGAATCAGTTATCCAACAAAATTTGAATTGGAGTAACCGATTACTCAAATTTGAGTAACCGATTACTCACAGTGAATTTTAAATTCACTGTTGGATAGAACATTTGGGTAATCGATTACTCTATACTGTAATCGGTTACTGAGAGCTGTTACATCAGTTTTCCAGATTTGAAACTCAAGGGTTTTCATCCCAAACGAAATGCCTTCATTCCAAACAAGTCATACTCTTTCATAAAGACACAATGACTGAATGAAAAACTTATTTAAATGCCTTAGAACTCACAATCAAAAGAACAAATCTTTCATAACTCTTTTACACTTTTCTCACAACTTTCCTACACTTTTCTGAAATAGTTTTCTGCACTTCTAGCAATTGCACTCAAACTTTTAAAGTTATTTTTCTGAGTTGCTTGAAGTAAAGTGTTTCAAAGTTTTGTAAACTTAAAGAACATTATTACTAAGTATACAAAAGAGTTGATTGGATTGCAAGTGTTATTATATTTCATACTTGTAAAGGCAATCCAAGCATCATTGCAATTCTTCATTCGTTGTAATTACTTTCTTTCACAAGGGTGTGAATAGAAAGGGGATAGAGTTACTTGAAAATGTGTTTTCCAAGGTGATAAGTATTAGTGAGTGTGTAAGGTACTGGACGTAGAAGTCTTCGGTGGATAAGAAGGTGAACCAGTATAAAACATCTGTGTATTCTCTTCTCCCTTACCTTCCCTCTTAGTTGCAATCTTAGTCTTACAATATTAATTTTTTTTAAAATTAATAAACATTAACCTAAACATATATTAGAAGAGAGACACCCGTTATTGTGACTTTGGGAAGTGGAGCTGTGGTAATATTATTTTTTAAAATGGCCTTCAAATATATCAATAAAGGCTAGCTGCTGTGTATATAAAAGAACAAAAATTACAAAAAAATAAATAAAGGTTTCACCTTTTTGAAAATGAAATGGTAGTACAATGACGTTGTTAAAATGGAATGGTGTTAGAAAGAATAGCAAAAAGTGTGAGATGATCATGTTTCTTTATTTCTTTTTCTTATCTTTTGATTTTTTTCCTCTAGGATCATTGGTATTTTATTGTTGAAATGAAGTGGTATATAAATAAAGGGTGTTCCAATTGGAAACGAAGTGGTAGGATAATCACGTTTTTAATAATGGGATGGTGTTCGAAAGAAGAAAGGGTTCGATATCATCGTGTTTCTATATTTTAAGCGTGAGATCATCGTGTTCCTTCCTTTATTTTAAATATCGATCTATTGATTTTTTTTTCCTAGGAACTTTGATATTTTTTACATGAGTTTTCCTTGAGTAGAGAAATATTCACATTACTGTGAGACACGTACTTTCAATACTACTGTTTTTTTTTCTTCATATACAGCATTAAAAACCAACACCTTAATTAAAAAAAATGTTGAAATTGAATTAAAAAACAAGGTGTCATTGAAAAAACTAATGACTAAGTCGCGGACTAATTACTCTCTTTGAGACATTTTATGATATTACTAAATATTATGCAAATAACCTATAAATTGTAACATCCTCATGATAAAACATTTCATCTATAACTATATTGGACCCCCACTGCATGCATTGTGAGTAAAGTTCTAGAAGTTCACCCATAAATATGGCTAATGTCAATCTAAAAGTACCACAAAAGAAGAAGAATTAGGACGGAAATGCTTCTATAGAGAATTGGAAGTAGAAAGAAGAAGTCCATGAATTGTGTTTCAACTGGTGTATGTTTTCTGAAGTGAGAGATCATCAATTTATGATCAACCAAATTAAAATAAAACAGATCGAGCTTATTTATAATCGAATGAAAACTCATGCATTGCCAGACATATGCTTATCCATTTATGGATCGTGACCGAATCGAATATGCCATGCTTATCCATTTCTAAAAGCTTTTATTAATCAAAATTTCAATAAAAATAATTCAGTTTTTTAATAAAAATAAATATACCACATGGACCCAAGCTAGAACCCGACTCGAACCAAGTCGGTAGTTATATGATGTGCATCCTCCCCTACTATAAAATCTTGTATCTCTTGAAACACACCATAAATAACATATATTTTACTTATAAATAATCTTCCAATGTTTCGTTTGCCAATGTAAAATTTCTCATTTTCTTTCACACAAAAACTATGAAAAGAAAACAGAAGGCTAAAAGTGGTATATTTTTTAGTGGTAAAAGTGGTTTATTACAACACACAATTTTATCTCCAAAATATGCTCTATGGAAATTATATTTATATAGGTAATATAAGTATTTTAATGAAAGACGTGTTGCTTAGAATAATATGTTCACATAAACCTGTATATTAAAAACAAGTTTTGTATGACTTTGAGCATAGGTACTAATCGATTATCCAGATTCTTGCTTAACAAGAAATGTTTTAAGTGGATTATAGATCATATTTTTTAGCATCATGATAATATACTATTGGTCCATGTGAGCCTAAAAGGTTAGGCAATGTCCTAATTAAAATTAGGACATTAAAACATTAAGATCAATAGGTATAGTAACTTCTCCGGTTAGTGTCAATTGTGTAGCTATTCTTTATCGAAACTCCTTAAGTCATTTAATTAAATGGCTTGGACCTTAGAAAGCTGATTGATTAAGAGCCATTAAGGTCATTCACTTAACATAAATAGGAGTTTAGAGAGAAAAATATTGTCAAACATGAGAAATAAAGTCAATTCCTTCTTCCTCGTCCTTGAACCTGATTCGAAAAATCCATGGGCAAGGGGAAAGCTTGATTTACTTGCTTTTCTTCACATGCAATCTCCAATTCCAATAATTAAAGTATGATGATCAATAATCTACTATTTGTTTAACTCGATTCTCACAAATCATATGTCAATTCTCACTACAGTCTCATATGGGACTTAGGATGATGTTGGAGTTGAGTTCCTTGAGCTTCAAGCCATCGTCCCACACCATAGTCCGTCACTAGTAAGATTTAGTTCATGTTTAATAAAAATGTTGAATTTTGTTCATGTAAGTTCATCATTCATAATTCTCCATTTCTCATTTCTCTTCTCTGGAACTCAAGGTATATTGGTGAAGATTGGTTACCTTATGCCCTCCCTTGCTCATATTATCCCCCAACACACCTAGATTCATTTCGATGGAAGCAAAATCTTGGTAGTTAATGTGTAACACGTGAAAGTGAGGCAATAGAGTATGGAGAAAATTCTCTTAGGCGCAGCGAAAAGGTAGGTGAATTTGTTACACCAAGTGGACACGTAGCAGAAGATCACGAAGGTGAGAGAGTGAGAAGAAGCAAATGCACAAAAAGAGAGTATTAAATGGAATGATTATATGATGATTGGAAAAAATGATTATACACTTCTCTATCCACACATGAGGGAACCATCTCATATTCTCAATCATTTCCCTTTCTTCTTTTGAATGTGTTTTAATTTCCCCCATTGTAATCAACCATGAATTCCTTAATATTCATGAGCTATAACTAAATAATACCATTTCTCAATTATTTGTTTCTTATCATCTTCTTTATTGCAAATTTCTGGTTATCAATTTTATTGTGTTTTATTGGTGTTTTCATTGAGCTTCTGTGGCTGAGAATACACGCCTAAATAATTTACAAGCTACAGTAACGAACCATTCCGATGAGCTTCAATGCTCGACCCAGACGATGGAGAGTACATTCAACGAGCATAATGATCATATGGATCAGATCCTATGGGCGTTGCAATAGATTTTGTTGAACACTTCTCACGTTGGTGGAAGTCATTCGAACTCAGGCACTCAATGGTGGTTCACGAAAATGTGACTCTACCCGTCAAGGAAATATGTCTTGGCTTTCCTTATTGTGATGGTACAACACCAGTGTTAGAGTGGATCTTTATGTTAGAATTACTGACAATTTATGGGTCACAAATATAATTCTATAATTGTGTTATGACCATTATGTAATTAGCCAAAATATAAAATGATCTTAAGTAATTAATTTGGTGGCTAAGGGCATATGTGTCATGAAATAATATAAGTGTAGATACCTTCAGGCAATTTCTGATTTGATGAAGGGACTGAATCAGAATTATTGCAACTAAAGTAGTAACCACTACGGGGTTACTTTTATGGGTTATGGTCCCCATTTGTAGAGCAATAGAGTTTTTAGGTGTAATGGTTGAGGAGAATAAGGTAGGATGAGGATAGTGTTATCCATAAGGATATAACACTATCAACTCATCCATAAGGCAATAATCATATAAGGCATACTCCTCACATAAGGCAATAAGCTCACCATAAGGCAAAACACTCAAGAACTAAGAGCTCTCTCATTCCCCTATAGAGAAGCATAAGGAAACCATTTGGCGCTCTAAGGAATATCACCGCACCCTCATACCTTCGAGATTCCGGAAATGGCTCAACAAGGTATGTTCTTCTTCTTCACCATGAACTCATTTGGGGTTTCTTCGGTCTGGACCATGGTTGTTCCATTTGGGTTTATGTATGGGCATAAACATTAGGTTATGAGAACAAAGCCATGGTCATAAGGACTTCCGTGTTTAATCTATGGATTTCGGATGGAGATATTCTCCAACAATTGGTATTAGAGCCACCCCAATATGATTTATGTGTGAAATTAGGTTTTCATGTTCTTCCTAAAATCTGGTTTGATTTAGGGTTTTGATGTTCTATTTTTTGTCATCAATCGATTAGGAAAAACATTATACTTTTCAATATGAACATAAAAGGATTTGAAATTAATAAATGTTGTTTTATGTTGTTTTTCCTTGATTTTTTGGATGATTTTTCGAAGAACAGCGATGCAGGAATCGCACTGTTCGTATTCTGTCGCAGTGCTCTCGCTCAAGCGAGAGTCTCTCGCCCGAGCGAGGGTGGCTCGCCCAAGCGAGAGATAAACAAAAGCGAAGAATCGCGATGCAGAAATCGCATTTTTCATGTTCTGCTGCAGTGCTCTCGCTCAAGCGAGAGGAAACAGAGGCAAATCGCCTTAAATAGGGCTCAAGCGAGATTTTGCTCGCCCGAGCGAGAGAAAATTTTTTATTTTTTATTTTTATTTATATTATTTTTGGGATTTCAGTATCTTTGTGTATTGGTTTAATTGTTGTTTGGTTGTCCATTAAGGTTGTCTGTTATTTCAAGTGAGCCAAATGAAGTGAAATGTCGCCAAAGTGACCTCTTTCATGGATATAACTCATGAGGAATAATGGATGGAAGTGTGTATGGTCATTCATGCGGGTATTAGCTGGCCCAAAGGAAAGTTAATATTTGGCCGAATACCATATACACCTGTGATGATAAACATGTCATAATTCTAAAGTTTTATACGTGTGACTGATGAATCAATCCAAAGAGGGATTCGTCAGTTGACATGTCTTATTATGAATGTTTGATCATTACAACAAGAGTATCACTTGCAGTTGATATCACTGTCCAAAGACTTGATATTGATGGTGCACTAGGTATCTTGATTTGGACATACCATTGTTTTGAGCACAATGATAATTTTGGGTTGTGAGCATATTTTAATATTTTGTCTTTTGTTTCAATCAGCTACATCAATTGCTTCTATATCTGCAAATTTGAATTCGGTTCCGGTCCTTAATGGTGAAAATTTTAAGGATTGGAAAGAGAACATGGAAATTGTTCTTGGCTGCATGGATCTGGACTATGCACTAAGGGTAGAGCAACCTCCTTCTCCTTTGGAATCTAGTTCCTCTGAAGAGAGGAAGGATTATGAGAAGTGGGATCGCTCTAATCGCATGAGTCTGATGATCATTAAGCGTGGCATTCCAGAAGTCTTTAGGGGTACTATCTCGGATGAGATAAATAGTGCCAAAGATTTCCTTGCTGAGATTGAAAAGCGCTTTGCAAAGAGCGATAAGGCGGAAACAAGTACTCTGTTACAGAACTTGATTTCCATGAGGTATCAAGGCAAGGGAAACATAAGGGAATACATTATGGGAATGTCCAACATCGTTTCAAAACTTAAGGCCCTTAAGCTTGACATGTCGGAAGACTTGCTCATTCATTTGGTCTTACTGTCTCTTCCTGCACAATTCAGTCAGTTTAAGATTTCTTATAACTGTCAAAGGGAGAAATGGACTCTTAATGAGCTCATTTCATTTTGTGTGCAAGAAGAGGAAAGATTGAAGCGAGAGAGGACTGAAAGTGCCCATTATGTTACTACCTCTAAAGACAAGGGCAAAAGGAAAATCACTTCAGAGCCCAAGAATGAAGCTGCTAAGGGTTCAGTGCAAAAGAAACAGAAGCAGGATGATGTCTGTTTCTTTTGCAAAGCAACTGGACATCAAAAGAAGAAATGTGTAAAGTATCACGCCTGGCGTGCTAAGAAAGGTACATTTCTTGCTTTGGTTTGTTCTGAGGTCAATTTAACTTCAGTACCTGGAAACACCTGGTGGTTAGACTCCGGTTCAACTTCTAACATCAGTGTTTCAATGCAGGGTTGCCTGAGCTACCGAAAGCCTAATCATGTTGAAAGATACATATATGTTGGCGATGGGAAATCGGTAGAAGTGGAAGCTATAGGGCATTTTAGGTTGTTATTATGTACTGGTTTCTATTTGGATTTGAAAGACACTTTTGTTGTACCGTCTTTTAGACGGAATTTGATTTCTGTTTCATATTTGGACAAATTTGGTTATTGTTGTTCATTTGGAAACAATTCGGTTCAATTGTCTTTAAATTCAAATGTTATTGGAACTGGTTCACTTATGTTGAATGACAACCTTTATATGCTGAATATCATAACTGATTATAGCGAAACCCTGAATGTGGAATCACGTGGTACTAAGCGTAAGATTGAAAATAATAATTCAGGTGCATTATGGCACAAGCGCCTAGGTCACATTTCTCAAAAGAGAATTGAGCGTCTTGTGTCAGATGGGATTTTGGATTCCATTGACTTCACAAACCTTAATGTTTGTGTTAAATGCATAAAAGGAAAACAAACCAAACAATCGAAATATGGTGCATATAGAGCTCCGGACGTCTTAGAATTGATACATACGGATATATGTGGGCCCCTACGGCTTTCTGGAATGGTCAACGATACTTTATACCATTCATAGACGATTATTCTCGTTATGCATACATTTTTCTAATTCATGAAAAGTCCCAATCGGTGGACGTGTTCAAAACTTTTAAGGCTGAGGTTGAAAATCAACTCGGCAAAAGGATTAAGTGCGTCAGATCTGACCGTGGTGGTGAATACTACGGTAGATATGACGGTTCAGGTGAACAACGTCCAGGGCCTTTTGCCAAATACCTAGAGGAATGTGGTATAGTCCCACAGTACACCATTCCAGGATCGCCTAGCATGAATGGTGTGTCTGAAAGACGAAACCGGACTCTTAAGGACATGGTAAGGAGTATGATTTGTCACTCTACCTTACCAGAGTCACTCTGGGGAGAGGCACTTAAGACAGCAGCTTATATTCTTAATAGGGTACCAACTAAGGCAACTGCTAAAACACCTTATGAGCATTGGACTGGGCGAAAGCCAAGTCTGAAGCATTTTCATGTGTGGGGATGTCCAGCTGAGGCAAGGCCTTATAGGCCTTATGAAAAGAAATTGGACTCCCGTACAGTAAGCAGTTACTTTATTGGTTACTCTGAAAAATCAAGGGGCTATAAATTTTATGATCCAAGTATGAAATCCATATTTGAGACGGGTACAGCCACGTTCTTTGAGGATGTTGAGTTTGAGGGGGAAGATAAGGTTAGAAACTTTGTCTTAGAGGAAGAATCTGTATCTATTCCATATGCGATTCATATGGTTGCTTTTGAAGAAGCAAATTTGGAACCTCCTCAGGACATAGTTGATGAAACCTTCCCTGCTCAAGGTGAGTTAGTAATTCATGAAGGACAAACTCAAAACCCTCAAGAACATGGAGAAGAGGTGCAAGAGCCTATACCTTTGCGTAGATCCACTAGAGAAAGGAGTAATGCAATTCCGGATGATTACATTTGCTTTCTCCTGGAACATGAGGGTGATGGCTTAATGGATAATGATACATTAAACATTCGTGAAGCCATCCAAAGTTCCAATTCGGAAAAGTGGATTGAAGCAATGAAAGAGGAGTATAAATCCATGCAAGACAATAAAGTTTGGGAACTTGTCCCATTACCAGAAGGTAAGAAACCCATTGGTTGCAAATGGATTTTTAAGACCAAGCGGGATTCTAATGGTAATGTGGAGAGGTATAAGGCACGTCTTGTAGCTAAGGGTTTTACTCAGAAGGAAGGGATTGACTATAAAGAGACTTTCTCTCCGGTTTCATCGAAAGACTCTCTTAGGACAATCATGGCTCTTGTAGCACATTATGATTTGGAGCTTCATCAGATGGATGTCAAAACAGCTTTTCTAAATGGAAACATTAATGAAAAGATTTATATGGTGCAACCAGAACACTTTGTAATGGGAGACCGAAAGAATATGGTTTGCAAGTTGACAAAATCCATCTATGGGCTAAAACAAGCGTCTCGTCAGTGGTACCACAAATTTCATGAGGTGATTCTCTCTTTTGCTTTTGAGATGAATTCAATCGAAGATTGTGTGTATCACAAGTTCAGTGAGATCAAGTATATTTTCTTGCTCTTGTATGTGGATGACATACTGCTTGCCACTAATGAGATGGGTACCTTGTTAAAAACCAAGACATTTCTATCCAGTAATTTTGAAATGAAGGATCTTGGTGAAGCTTCGTTTGTATTAGGAATCCAGATACACCGAGACAGATCTCAGGTTATTCTTGGATTATCAGAAAAGAGCTCTATATAAAAGGTACTTAAAAGATATGGCATGCATGACTGTAAAGTAATGGATACTCCAGTTGCTAAGGGAGACAAATTTAGTCTCAATCAGTGCCCTAAAGGAAATCTGGAAATTCAGGAAATGCAAAAGATCCCTTACTCATCAGCTGTAGGGAGTCTTATGTATGCTCAAGTATGTACGCGTCCGGATATAGCGTTCATAGTTGGGGTTTTAGGCAGATATATGAGTAATCCAGGAATGGACCATTGGAAGGTCATGAGGTACTTAAAGGGAACAAAAGAATATATGCTCACATATAGGAGATGAGACCAATTAGAGATCATTGGGTATTCTGACTCCGATTTTGCGGGATGCCAAGATATTAGACGATCTACTTCAGGCTATGTTTATCTGTTAGTTGGTGGTGCGGTTTCTTGGCGTTCTGCCAAGCAAAACCTTGTAGCTTCATCCACCATGGCAGCNATGGCAGCAGAGTATATAGCATGTTATGAGGCATCACTTCAGTCATCATGGCTGAGAAATTTTGTCACTAGGCTGCGAATTGTGGAAAGGATTGAAAGACCATTAAAGTTATACTGTGACAATAAATTAGCCGTGTTGTTCTCCAACAACAATAGGAGTTCGCAAAAGTCGAAACACATCGACATTAAGTTCCTAGTTGTTAAGGAAAAGGTACAAAGTGGACAAATTTCCATAGAACACTTAGGCACTAACTCCATGATTGCGGATCCTCTTACAAAGGCTATCACACCCAAGGTCTTTCATGAGCATACTGCTCACATGGGTGTTCTATAGTGTGAGGATTCTTTGGTTTAGTGGGAGTTATAAAGTGCACACTTTTATTATGCTTCTATGTAATTTCAGTATTTTGTATGAATACTTTGTATTCAAACTTCAGTTGATTAATCATTCAGTTTGGTATTCTGTCATTATACTTTGTACAATAAGGTTTTATGTTATAGTTAAGGATCTCACTAAAGTTAAGTAGGACCAGTTGAAAATTGACATGTGCATATCATATTCATGTGATTTTCATGCTACACATTTCATGATGTATCTATGTCATATAGTTGTGTCAATGTTGGTGATCATTGTTGAATTAGCCAGGATTGATATGGCGAAGTTCATTGTGATTCGATATGGAGACAAGACTAATGGACGGGATAATTTAGGTATGCCTCAGTCATAATGGCAATATTTAAGCGCGCATTAAGCATAACACGTATGGAGTATCATAGGTGTGACCAGTGGGAGATTGTTAGAATTACTGACAATTTATGGGTCACAAAT